>NW_027775403.1:0-292 GCF_054177405.1 Leptonychotes weddellii | reverse complement strand
TATTAAAACATACAATAGTATAATTTTATTTCTCTCCTCCCTATCTTTGTGCCATTTTTGTCACATATTGATCTCAACATATGTCCAAAAATGCCCACCACTATTATTTTTGCTTTAAATCATTAATTATCTTAGGAGATATTTAAACAATATGAAAAAAAGGCATATTTATCCTCAGAGTTACCATTTCCAGTACTCTTAATTTCCCTGTGTAGATCCAGATATTCATTGGCATCATTTTCCTTCTGCCTAATGGTTCCCTTAACAATTCTTGTAGTGCAGGTCTGCCAGT
>NW_027775402.1:0-292 GCF_054177405.1 Leptonychotes weddellii | reverse complement strand
TGTTTCCTCTCTCGCTGTCTCTCTCTCTGTCAAGTAAATAAATAAAATCTTTAAAAAAATTTTAAAAAATCAACATATTTTAGTGAAGGCTGCGGAGGGAGGGGAGAGGGAGTTGTCAGAAATGGCATCCAGGTTTCTGGCTTTTACAGCCAGTTGATGGTGGTGCTACTTGCTGAAATGGGAAAGGATGGAGGACTGCCGTGTTTGGGGGACTTGACATGGATGTGTAGATCTGGGGCTCAGAGGAGGGGTCTGTGGTTGGGGTGGAGTTGGAAAGTTGGTAGACGTGGCA
>NW_027775401.1:0-292 GCF_054177405.1 Leptonychotes weddellii | reverse complement strand
TTATTAGTTTATATTAACCAGGTGTTGAAAATCCTTAGTGAGGAAAAGGGGGCAACAGTGTTATTCATGTAGTTACTTTTTGCTTGGAAATTGACCAAAGGGTTCTACTAGCCAGGAGCAAGGGAAGTAGGTAAGAGGAATAGCAGATCTTAGTCTGCATTCCCCCAAATTCACGTATTTTCAACACATTTCTAAACATATAATGACATGAAAATTGTTACGGCCACAATATAAAGTTTTTAGAAGAATCTACGTGAAGCAAGATGGTGAATCACGCAGAGAAAATAATCGA
>NW_027775400.1:0-292 GCF_054177405.1 Leptonychotes weddellii | reverse complement strand
TTTTCATGCAATCTGGTCTCTGCTCACAGCTTCAATGATCAAAGGCAAATTATACCTGGATACCCATAAAAAAACAAACAAAAAAATTATAATAGCCATGACATTTTTCATGTCTTCACTTTTAAGCAATATGTAAAAAAGTCATAGTGATTTAGAAAACATAAAATCTGGCATTCATTTATTAAAGTAAATCCTATGACTCAAAAAAGGCAGCAATTAAAACCATATTGGTGTTGGGCGCCTGGGTGGCTCAGTCGGTTAAGCGACTGCCTTCAGCTCAGGTCATGATCCC
>NW_027775399.1:0-292 GCF_054177405.1 Leptonychotes weddellii | reverse complement strand
GAGTAGCGCCCTGCACAGCGAAACAGAGACATTCACGGACACGTCGGCGCACACAGACCCGCTCATGTCTTACAGGCGTTCTCGTCCTTGCCTGAGCAAAGACAGGGCACATACGCCCTGAGTCATCGGGCCACCGGCCCACCTGGCCAAACTGCAGTGGACAACAGCTGGGTCTCACCACGTGCCATCCGGGGAACGATACGAGAACTGTCATTTATTAGCCACGTGGTCCTTCAGCCAAGCCTGAGCGCCTACAAAGCACCTGATAGAGCTGCAGCCTCAGATCTGTGCT
>NW_027775398.1:0-292 GCF_054177405.1 Leptonychotes weddellii | reverse complement strand
GACCCTGGGATCATGACCTGAGCCGAAGGCAGACGCTTAACGACTGAGCCACCCAGGTGCCCCTCCAGCACAGTATTATATCCCGGCCACAGAGGCAGCTGTCATGTCCATGCTGATGGTAGGCAGAAGTGCAAGTATCTGGTCATTCATTACGTATCTTAGGGGGAGACCTTCCTAAGCAACAAAATACATATTATTTTATTGAAAATTACTTTCATTTATTTTTTTTAAATTTTTATTGTTATGTTAATGCCCATACATTACATCATTAGTTTTTGATGTAGTGTTCCAT
>NW_027775397.1:0-292 GCF_054177405.1 Leptonychotes weddellii | reverse complement strand
TCATGGGTCTCCCTAGGAACTCTGCTGCACACAATGTAAAGATAAAACCTAACATTCTTTCTTTATTTTTTTTAAACCTAACACTCTTTAAAAAAAAAAAATCAAATCTTTAAGGAAAAAAAGGGGGGACACCTGACTGGCTCAGTGGGGCCAGCAACTCTTAATCTTGGGGTTGTGAGTTTGAGCCCCACATTGGGTGTAGAGATTACTTTAAAAAAACCTTTATAGGGCGCCTGGGTGGCTCAGTTGGTTAAGCGACTGCCTTCGGCTCAGGTCATGATCCTGGAGTCCC
>NW_027775396.1:0-292 GCF_054177405.1 Leptonychotes weddellii | reverse complement strand
TTGTTGTTCTTCTTATTCCCTGAGGTGTAAAATTAGATTGTTTATTTGAGATTTTTTTTTTTAATGTGGACATTTATTGCTATAAAATTCCTCCTTAGTATTGCTTTTACTGTATCCCATACATTTTGATATGTAATGCTTGGTTTTCATTTGTCTTAGGATATTTTCTAATTTCCCTTATGATTTCTTCTTTGACCCACTGGTTGTTCAAGAGTGTGTGGTTTAATTTTCACATATTTTGAATTTTCAAGTTTTTCTTCTGTTGATTTCTAGCCTCATTTGATGGTAGTTG
>NW_027775395.1:0-292 GCF_054177405.1 Leptonychotes weddellii | reverse complement strand
TGCTCTTTGTGCCTTCATCTTACACTATCTCTGTGTAATTTCAGTATAATTTATGTCAAGGCTCACATAAATTGTGTGAGTCATAAATAGAATGATCTCAAGACCATACTGGAAGTACAGTGCCTGTTGAGGACTTGTAAGAAAAATGGCTTTTAAGAAAGAATGAAAACATTCAGGGAGGGTTAAGGCAGACTCTTTTAATCCATTGCAGAGGGATTAGTTTTGGCACCTTGGCCACTGAAAACTATTTGGGTAATAGCGCACAGGAGAAAAGGGAATGTGGAAGCCCTGC
>NW_027775394.1:0-292 GCF_054177405.1 Leptonychotes weddellii | reverse complement strand
GGGGTGTGCAGCTGGGCTTTGCTGGGGAACCGCGCCCACACCAGTGAGTGTGGTTCCAGGTCCTAGGCTGATGTCTTCCAGCAAAAGCTCAAGTGGCGTGGGATGGCAAGTGCAGAAGCCGCAGCCGTTCCTTCTGCGTGGAGCCAGTCAGGATGCGCACGCTCCTGAGCAGGACCGGGAGAAGCCAGAGCCGCGGCTGAGGAGTGGTCCGCGTGGGGATGGCAGGGGGCCTCCCGGGCAGGACCGGAACCAGCAGTCACTGGGGGACCTCCAGTTGAGAGGCGCCCCCTGC
>NW_027775393.1:0-3688 GCF_054177405.1 Leptonychotes weddellii | reverse complement strand
AAAACATTCTTAGTTTTATGTTCACTGCTTAGAAAAGAGAACCCATTATATTTCCTAACCCTGTAAGTATCGGATATTCAAAACTTTAATTTCCTTTTTATCTTTTCTTGAAAATAAGTGGGATGTTTTATTTTGTTTTGTTTTGATTTTTTCTTCCTGAGCTCATCTCTTGCTTTTACCTGGTAGCATTTCATTCAATGCAACTTAATGACTAACCCTCATATTAACATATATTTTCCCAACCTCATAGGTCAGAACCACATTTTCACTGGACACATTATCTTACTTTCCAAAGCATCATACTTGATGGTTTTATCATTTTTTCCTCAATGCAAATGAGTTATCTTTGACCTAAAGAATATAGGTGCAGATTTCTATATTAGTCAGATTTTGATAGACTATGTTGTGTAACAAACAATCCCCAAATCCTCAGTGGCCAACAATAGCATAGGTTCTCATTCCTTTTACATGGATTATGTGGGATGGCTGTGCCTCTGTTGTAATCTGTGGGGCAGAATTGTATCTTCTGCATTTGTCCTTTAATTCTATATGCTATGGTGAAGGAACAGTGACAATCTAGGACATGACCTTTCTCATAGCACAAGGGAAAAGCAAGAGAAAGTAAGCCAAAACATGTCATTTTATTTATAACTCCTGCTCAGCTATGGCATACAGTAGATCTGCTTACGTAAAGCTGGCCAAAGTAAGTCACTTGACCAATAGATGAAAAGTTATAATAATTCGTTAAGAGGTTAGTAGTAAAGGAGAAGAAAGAATAAATATTTATGAACAATAATACAACTTACCACAGAGGGAATGTAAAAAGAAATCTTAGGACCAAGTTCTTGGGGACTATAATAGAATATAATAATTCAAGTTTGATTAAATAAAGAAGAGTCAAAAAAGAGAAAGAATCAACTAGTGAGATAATATGAGTATCAGGGAAGTATGAAATCATGTAAACAAATCAGAATTGTTAAATAAAAGACAAAGAGCTAGCTCTGTCAAGAACCACTGGAGTTGAGTAAAGATGAGGCCTGAAATTTGAGAAACAAAACAGAGGATCATAAGGAAGAGAGGGGAAAATAAAACAAGATGAAACCAGAGAGGGAGACAAACCATTAGAGACTCTTAATCTCAGGAAACAAACTGAGGGTTGCTGGAGGGGACGTGGGTGGGAGGGATGGGGTGGCTGGGTGATGGACATTGGAGTGGGTATGTGCTATGGTGAGCGCTGTGAATTGTGTAAGACTGACGAATCACAGACCTGTACTCTTGAAACAAATAATACATTATATGTTAATAAAAAAAATGAGGCCTGAAAGATGTCTATGAATGTGGCAACATGAAGACCATTGGAGAACTAGATATGAAAAATCTCAGTAGACCAGAGGAGCTATTGCCAGGTCAGAAAGCTATTTAAAAAAATGAATAGGAGATTTTGAAGTTTGAGAGAACTGATAAATTACACCCTTCTCTTCCCTATCAAATTCAGAATAAAATTATAAATGTATACAGGAGTAAGAGATATTGAGATCATAACAACACATCTATAACTAGTATAGCTGAACTGAAAATTACTTGGGATATGTCCACAGGGAAGATTCAGTATGCAGAATAGACTACAACTATCCACTCATGTACAAGAAAAAAAAAAAAAAAGGCTGCCTCAGACTCAGACACTTCAATCCATTCATGTCAGTATATAGAGAAATTGGCTTTCAGGAGTTTTCAAAAGATCCTGGCCCTCAATCCCAGCATATTTTCCACATAAAGAGAATGAACAAAAGAGGAAAGCCTTCACAGACCAGGTACATGTGATGACAAGAGATTACCCATTGTCTTTCAGTATCACATTTCCCTCCATAACTTTAGAACTATACCTCCTTGCCACTGAATTTTGTTAAGGCAAATGGATTCCTAGCTAGAAATCAAACTGCCCAGCCTTTCGTTTTCATGCTATGGTTCAGATTAAATGACAGATAAAGTGATAGGAACAAACTCCAGGTCACATACTTAAAAAGAAAATATTTTGTCATCTGTTTTCTTTTTCTATCTGGGTTCTGAGAGATGGAAATAAATAGCACATCAAAGATGGAAACTATGCATACTATTATAGTAACTTAGGTTACACTATAACTAATATATAATTTAGAAATTAGTAATGTCATGCTATCATAATAAAAATCTCAAATGGAGAACTGGCTTCTTCGATGAGCTATGAGCCCCAAGCACATAAAAATCTTAGTTTTAAAAGCTGTCAACACTTACTCTGTCAACAAAACAATTGGTCAACCAGCTGCAGTAGTATGGATGGCAAACCACATGCTTCCCAAGCCTGTATTTGGTTCTGGAAAGGTAAATGTGTTGCACTTTCTATGACTTCACTTTGTTGCTTTTAGCAAGATCCCGAATGAAATAAATGCAGACAGGGAAGAATTAGCCAGATCATAAGCAGAGATTGAATGCAACACAGTTCTCCTGAAGGAGGTGTTTTTTGGTTCTGTGGCTTGCAATTTGAATAGACTTAAGTTTAGTGTTTGGGTGCCTAACAGTATTGGAAATGCTAGCTTTTTTCTTTTCTTTTTTTTAATTTTATTTTATTATGTTACGTTAGTCACCATACAATACATCATTAGTTTTTGATGTAGTGATCCACGTTTCATTGTTTTCATAACACCTAGTGATCCATGTGGTACGTGCCCTCTTTAATACCCATCACCAGGCAAACCCATCCCTCCACCAACCTCCCCTCTAACACCCTCAGTTTGTTTCTCAGAGTCCATAGTCTCTCATGATTCATCTCTCACTCCAATTCCCCCCCTCTTCATTTTTCCCTTCCTTCTCCTAATGCCCTCCATTCTATTCCTTATGTTCCACAAATAAGTGAAACCCTATGATAATTGACTTTCTCTGATTGACTTATTTCACTTAGTATAATTTTCTCCAGTCCCATCCATGTTGATGTAAAAGTTGGGTAGTCATCCTTTCTGATGGCTGAGCACTATTCCATTGTATATATGGACCACATCTTCTTTATCCATTCATCTGTTGAAGGGCATCTTGGCTCTTTCCACAGTTTGGCTATTGTGGACATTGCTACTATGAACATTGGGGTGCATATGGCCCTTCTTCTCACTACATCTGTGTTTTTGGGGTAAATACCCAGTAGTGCAATTGCTGGGTCATAGGGTAGCTCTATTTTTAATTTTCTGAGACACCTCCACACTATTTTCCAAAGTGGTTGTACCAACTTGCATTCCCACCAACAGTGTAAGAGGGTTCCCCTTTCTCCACAACCTCTCCAACATTTGTTGTTTCTTGCCTTGTCAACATTTGCCATTCTAACTGGTGTAAGGTGGATCTCAGTGTGGTTTTGATTTGAATTTCCCTGATGGCTAATGATGATGAACATTTTTTCACGTGTCTGTTAGCCATTTGTATGTCTTCTTTGGAGAAGTGTCTGTTCATGTCTTCTGCCCATTTTTTGACTTGATTATTTGTTTTTTGGGTGTTGAGTTATAGATCTTGGATAGCAGCCCTTTATCTGTAATGTCATTTGCAAATATCTTCTCCCATTCTGTGGGTTGCCTCTTTGTTTTGTTGACTGTTTCCTTTGCTGTGCAGAAGTTTTTATCTTGATGAAGTCCCAAAAGTTCATTTTTGCTTTTGTTTCATTAGCCTTTGG
>NW_027775392.1:0-292 GCF_054177405.1 Leptonychotes weddellii | reverse complement strand
GAGTTTGGGAATATTTAAGGGACAGACATGAGGGAAACGCCAGCCTCGGTTTTCTACAGTGAGGATGGCCATGACTAACTGCGCTGTCACTGAGAGACACCTTCACACCCTTTGTGGCATTTGATCTTCCCCACAATCCTGGGAGCTCATCACCACCAGCAATCCCTAAGTCAGGAGCCTGAGACTGGGAGGTTGCCTGCCAACACTGGGCTGTGGGTGTGAGGCCCTCCTGATGAGTGTCCAAAGGCCCGGGGAGGCCAGACCGCACGCTGACACCCCGCAAACCCCCTTC
>NW_027775391.1:0-292 GCF_054177405.1 Leptonychotes weddellii | reverse complement strand
CGGGGGGCAACAACAGTGAGCTTCTGTAAGCAACTAGTGAGCATGTGCAGAAAGCAGCCCCCCTCTGCCAGATTGGGAGAAATCACACATAGGCAGTCAGCACCATCCTAGAGAAAGCAAACAAAAAGGAGACTGTCAGCAGTCTGGCTACAGGATCAAGGGAAGGCCTTAAAGTTTGTCCTATCTTTTCCCAGGCAGTGGGAAACAAATACACCAAGCATGGTGAAGGTTTAAACCTGAATGTGTCTGGATCTGAGCTATGTACTCACTGCACACTCTGGCTAAAACACTT
>NW_027775390.1:0-292 GCF_054177405.1 Leptonychotes weddellii | reverse complement strand
TCTCCACTATAGGAAGAGTGGTGGGGCTCCTGGCACTCTCCTGCATTGCTGGCTAAACCCCATATTGGTGTTTAAAAAAAAAAAACCCACCTTCTGAGGGCAATTTGTCAGTATGTATCAAAACTGAGGGGCACCTGGGTGGCTCAGTGGGTTAAGCATCTGCCTCCGGCTCAGGTCATGATCCCAGGTTCCTGGGATCACGTCCTGCATCGGGCTCCCTGCTCAGCGGGGAGCCTGCTTCTCCCTATCCCTATCCCCCTCCCTCCTGCTTGTGCTCTCTCTCTCTCTCTCT
>NW_027775389.1:0-292 GCF_054177405.1 Leptonychotes weddellii | reverse complement strand
CCATTTTACAGTCCCACCAGTAATGAATAAGAGTCCTACTGTTGTACATCTTTACCAGCATTTGGTATTATCAGTTTTTTTTTTACTTTAGCCATTTTAATAGAAATATAGTAGTACCTGATTGTTGTTTTAATTTGTGATTCCCTAATGACATATGATGTTGAGCATCTTTCCAATGCTGCTTTTTTTTTTTTTTTTTTTTAATTTAAGTAATCGCCACACCCAACACGGGGCTTGAACTCATGACCCTGAGATCAACAGTCCCATGCTCTTCTTTTTTTTTTTTTTTTTT
>NW_027775388.1:0-292 GCF_054177405.1 Leptonychotes weddellii | reverse complement strand
GTATCTCTCCCATCCACTTCCCACTCTCTCTGGCATTTTGCTTCATATTTATCCCCTCAGGGAGATTTCCAAAGGGCTCCTACCCCTCTTACGCATTTTTTTCCCTCAGGGAATAAAGAAACAATGTCACTCAACAGTCACTTGATTTGTGTAAGGATCTGAACTCCCTGATGAGTATTCAGTAGGAGTCACTCAGGACCAGAGGGTACAGGGGCCGGTCTGAGTTTCTGGCCCTTGGACTCTTTCTGTGGAATACGAACAGGAATATACTCTGCCTCGAATGGTGGTGATG
>NW_027775387.1:0-292 GCF_054177405.1 Leptonychotes weddellii | reverse complement strand
GTGGATAAGAAGAATTTCCTGGCACATGGTAGCCAATAACACAAGCTATTTCTCTCTTTCCTCCTCTACCATTAAATGAGGCAAATGTAGTGTTTAGCACAGGACTCAGTATATAGTAGGTGCTCAATAAATGTCAGCTATTATTGTATTTTTGCTCCAACAGCATTGCCTAGCAGATGATAATATATGCTGAAATTCTTTCTATGAGTGAATAAATATGTGATTCTTATACAATGCTTTCTTTCCTCCTCCTCCTCCTCCTCCCACTCCTCCTCCTCTTCCTCCTCCTCCT
>NW_027775386.1:0-292 GCF_054177405.1 Leptonychotes weddellii | reverse complement strand
TTCATAGCAGGATTTACTCATAATAGCCCAAAACTGGAAACAACCCAAATGTCCATCAACAGATGAATGAGTAAACAAAAGATGGTCTAGCCACACATCCACGCAACGGAATGCTGTTCTGCCATAAAAGAATGAAATACGGACACGCCACAGTGCGGACGAACCGTGAAGACGTGATCCTGAGTGAAAGAGGCCAGTCACAACAGGTCACATACTGAATGATTCCATTTATATAAAATGCCCAGGATGGGCAAATCTCTAGACCCTCATCTCTAGATTAGTGATTATCTGG
>NW_027775385.1:0-292 GCF_054177405.1 Leptonychotes weddellii | reverse complement strand
TTCATAAAACACTGGATTTGCTCAATAATGTTTAGGCTTTATAATTTTACAAGTAGGGCTATAAGAAAGCACCTTTACTGTTGAAATTCCTTTCTCAACAATAATTTATGATCTGAGAACTCCTGGTTTTTCTATCGACATTTCTTTTAGAGCATGCAAGATCTCTTAGGAATGCAACTATCACATTATACCAAAAGGGACAACTGAGATCTTGAGGGCTATTAATTTGATCTTGACCAGTAATTTCAAGCATTCTGTTATAGACGGTGAGATACATTTATCAAAACAGGTC
>NW_027775384.1:0-292 GCF_054177405.1 Leptonychotes weddellii | reverse complement strand
GGGTAGCATTTTTTAGCAGTGAGTTATTTTTTGATTAAGGTATGTGCATAGTTTTTGTAGACACAATGCTATCGCACACTTAAATAGACTACAGGTAGTGTAGTGTGGTGTAGGGGGACATATTCAAGCCACAATGGGAGGTACGCAGTTTACAGAGAAAAGGAATTCTCCTTTCTCTCCTATTCCTGCCTCTCGGGATTTTTATCCAAATATTTGGCTGTTCCCTTGGGACATCATTCCCTTAAGGGTTTTAGGCTTTTGGAAACCAAGGTAAAGACCTTCCTTCCATTCT
>NW_027775383.1:0-292 GCF_054177405.1 Leptonychotes weddellii | reverse complement strand
TGCTTAAGATTCTCTCCCTCCCTTTCTCTCTGCCCTCCCCCCCGCAAGAAAAAGAACTGGTTATTTTAGTTACTATATTCCTAGCCCCTTGGCGGGGGGGGGGTGCGCTGATTTGGGAGTGGGACAATTAATGAGAAATGAGGCAGGATTAAATTTTCATTTAACACCCCTGAAATAAGTTGAATGAACTCCACACTTTCAGAAGGTAGAATTGTCACATCACTTATTTCCTTAAGCCAAATGTAATCAGTTTAAGGTCCCCATCCAGCTGGCCAGGAAGGAAATTTAACTA
>NW_027775382.1:0-3688 GCF_054177405.1 Leptonychotes weddellii | reverse complement strand
TGGCAAGGCTTTAGGGAAACATGCACTCATCACATACGGTGCTCTCGCAACAACACAAAATATGCAACTTCCTAGAAGGGGAGGGAAACCTCCCCTTCTAAATCCAGCTGCATTCATCCTTTGACCTAGCCCTGCCATTTCTGGGGCTCGATTCCACAGATACGCCTCCCTGTGTGCAGAGAGACAATGGACAAGGCTAAACTGGAAGACGGAGGATTTCAACAGATCCAACAACTAGTTCAGAGGGCTTGGCTCTTAGAGGCAGGCACTTAATACCTGCACTTGAACAAAGGACCAAGCATATGGATGAATGCATGAATGGGTTGGGCGATAAAATGAGACAAGGCAGATCTCAGCTCCAGATGTGCACAGGACAGTGAGTGCCACGGCTCTGGGGGTCAGGCAGCGTGACCTGCCCTATCCTGGCTTGGAGGTGGGGAAGCCGCTGCACCGAGCTCCTCTATTCTGCTCTGGACCAGGCCTCCTGGGGATGGGTGGGTGTGGGAGGCTTGGGGTGCAGTGGCAGGTGGGAATGCCGTCAGTCTATGGCTGGAGGTGGCTGGGGGCGAGGGGTGCCCTCAGGGTTGCTCTGACCTTGGCACTGGCTGGGGGTGTTGCAGGAGTGGGCAGATGCCTGTTGCAGAGGACTCCGGAGCGTCCACGCCTACATCCTGGTCTACGACATCTGCTGCTTTGACAGCTTTGAGTACGTCAAGACCATCCGCCAGCAGATCCTAGAGACGAGGTGAGGGGCCAGGATATAGTCCATTACCACCTCAGTGGGTGCCCCAGTGCTAACCACTGCCCTGGAAACGGTGCAAGGGCGGGGAGGGTGGGACATTGATGAAGTACCCTCTAGTTCCGGCACACACATTCAAACATACACATTTTACTGTCCCCATTTCTAATAACACACTTTGGGATTCTTACCACGGGGTGGCTGGCTAGTCTAATGCAGTGGTTAAGAGCAGAGGCTCTGGGAACAAAACTGCCAGGGCCACTCACCTGCATCACTTTAAGCCAGTTAACAGATAAGCCTCAGGTTCCTCATCTGTAAGATGGGGATAACAGTTGTACCCACCTTTTAAATCAGTTTTGATTAGAGCATGTAAGGCACCCCGAGCGCTGAGCGCTGCGCCTGGAACAGAGGTATGGTGGTAGCAGTACTGACCAGGCAGGCACCGCCCGCCCTTGAAGTCCGGGGGTTGTGAGACCGGCCTGCGGAGTTCTGAGAGTCCCCGCCACCCCACAGGGTGATCGGCACCTCAGAGACGCCCATCATCATCGTGGGCAACAAGCGGGACCTGCAGCGCGGGCGCGTGATCCCGCGCTGGAACGTGTCACACCTGGTGCGCAAGACCTGGAAGTGCGGCTACGTGGAGTGCTCGGCCAAGTACAACTGGCACATCCTGCTGCTCTTCAGCGAGCTGCTCAAGAGCGTCGGCTGCGCCCGCTGCAAGCACGTGCACGCCGCCCTGCGCTTCCAGGGCGCGCTGCGCCGCAACCGCTGCGCCATCATGTGACGCCGCGCCGCCCCGGGGACTGCGGGGCTCCGGCGGGGGGCGCGGGGGGCGGGGAGGGGGAAGGACCCTGACGCGCCCGGCCTGGCCCGCCCCCGCAGCCGCGCGCCTCGCGGGGAGGGGCGGAGGACGAGAGGGAGCCTCCTGCAACTGCCCGGCCCAGTCCCTCTCCGCGTCCGTCTTCCTGGGCCCGCCGCCTTTAGTGCTGTAGCTAGCGCCGTGCCCGGGCCGGGCCCCAAGGGGCGCCTTGGCCTTTTGGGATCGCGAGGGTGAGCGCGGGGCGTGGGGGTGGGGAGGTGCTGCCTTGGCCGGGGCCCCCACCCGTCTACTCCAGAGAGTGTGTCTGTCATTGCCCTGCGTCTTCTTTCCCCGTGTCTGTCATCCCAAGCGTCTGTTGGTCCTTAGCTGTCTTATCCACCCTCCTGCCCCCAGCTCCGTTCACAGGGCTCTCATTTCGTTCATCCCCTTGTCGCAGATCCTGGCAGCTTCTCTGTGAGGCCAGCCTTTGGACCGTCAGCACCACCGGCACAGGGCAGAGAGATGCGGGTGGCCCAAGGACCGTAATCGGGGTCCTAGGGTTGAGGTCCCAGGTCAGTCAGGAGGAGAAAGGCTGAGCTCTCCCCGTTCCAGGGAGATCTCCCCGCCCAGCAGCCCCCAGAGACACAACAACTTACCTTCCAGCCTTAACTCGATGGTCCATCCCTGCCGGGTGCCCCTCATCCCCTTCCTGACCCCAAAGCCAGATCACCCCCTGGGTTAAAACTTTTTTTTTTCTCGACGGGAGCGTGGAGAGGGAATCCCCCAAAGGATAAAGTTATTTCCACGATGCCAGGTTCCAGCCCTCTATTCCCTCCTGCGTTGGGTGGTCTGCAAGATTGGGGGATGTTGGGTTTTGGGGGCTGGTGGTGGGCAAGATGGTGTCCCGGGGTTGGGGGAGAGCGGTTAGGTTGCGCTAGTAAAGACTCTTATTTCCCCATCCCACTCCAATCTGAGTGCCCTAGACCCTGCCTGCCTTGAATCTCAGATTTCTCTGATAAATCTGGGGAGGGGCAGAGCCACTAAAAGAATTATGGGGACCCTTGTGCTTGAGGGAGATATGCCCACACCCCCACCCCTATATAGAGGCCCTCAGGATCTGATGCCCCCCTTGTCCCAACACCAGTTTGGCCCTATGCCCTGACTCACTCCACCCCATTTTCTCCGGCTGCCTGGCCGGTTTCTACCTCTCGTCACCGGAGCTGATCACTGTCAGTTTTGTACCGATTTAGAAATAACAAAATCCATGAAGATACTAGGAGCGGCCTGAGGGATTACTGGGGTACTTGGAGAGTGGGAGCAATGGTGCATGTCCCCTGCCCCTGGCTGAGTTTTCCTTGAGGCTGAGTCCTGAGCCCTGGTGTGGTGGGAGGATAGGAAGGTCCGTTGTTAGAAGAGGGGCAGATAGATCAACCCAGCCTCCGTGTAGCCCAGCTGCAGTGTGTAGACCAGAAAATCAGGTAGCCCAGAGTGGTGATGGAGCAGAGTCTGGGGGGGGAGGGGTCATGGGTAGGGAATTTATCCAGATCCAATGTGAGAAGGAATCTGATCCTCCCTTCCACTTCCCCAGCTGATTCTCCCTCCACCTGTGGGGTGTAGCACAGCCCTGCAGTGACTGCCCTGACCTTGGCGGTCCAGTATGCCTGGATTCTAGTCCCTGCTGTGCTGCATGACTTTGGGCAAGTGACCCGCCCTCTCTGAGCCTCCCTCTGAAACAGAGGAGGTGGCTCCCCTTCCCCACACCTTGGAGTGTCTGGGAGGGTAAGGAAGAGGGCCTGCCCCCTTTTATCCCCTGCATCCCTGCCCCCTGGTTCACCAGGGGGATGGGGTGAGGGATGGCAGCATCTCACCTGCCCCCATCAGTGTCACCCCCAGCTGAGGCACCTGAGGTGGGCATGGGGAACCCAGGCCTCTGGCTGCCCCTTATGGGAGCCATTAGAATGTATCGCCTGGCCGGCCCCCCTCACTCCCTCCACTGCACTCCAGGTATTTGATTTTGATTCCCTCCACCCCCATTCTGAGTCTCTGTCCTCCCCGCCCCCCCCCCCGGGTTTCCCACCACAGGGTCTGGAAGTGTGTGTGATGCCCATTGCGCTGTGATCGGAAGTCAGATTAAAAATCAGGGAGTGTTT
>NW_027775381.1:0-292 GCF_054177405.1 Leptonychotes weddellii | reverse complement strand
CGGCTCTGGCTTCGGTGGAAATCCCAGGGGCGCATTATGATTGGCCAGCTTGGGTCACGTGGACACCCCTCGCTCACTCGGGCCCGTGGGATGGGGGGGGAGGTGACTAGTGCTTGAGCTCCACTCCCGGGCCTACCAAACTGGGGAGAAGAGTGGGATCTGTGCTAAAAGAAGTCAGGAGGGTAAAGTCAAAAGCCCCTCATGATCTGACCTCATGGTCAGCTTAGCACCTCACTACTTGGTGTCCCACCTGGAACCTTACATCATAGCAACACCAGTCTCCTTGCACTTT
>NW_027775380.1:0-292 GCF_054177405.1 Leptonychotes weddellii | reverse complement strand
CATATCCGTTTGGGGGGGTCCGTGTGCATATCCGTGTGTGTTTGTGTGTGTGTGTGAGTCTGTGTGCATATCCATGTGTGTGTCCGTGTGGGTCGTGTGCATATCCGTGTGTGTGTGTCTGTGTGTGTGTGTGTGTCCGTGTGGGTCTGTGTGCATATCCATGTATGTGTCCATGTGGGTCATGTGCATATCTATGTGTGTGTGTGTCTGTGTGTGTGTATGTGTGTCCATGTGGGTCTGTGTGCATATCCGTGGGGGGGGTCCGTGTGCATATCCGTGTGTTGTGTGTCTG
>NW_027775379.1:0-292 GCF_054177405.1 Leptonychotes weddellii | reverse complement strand
TTTTTTTTAAAGATTTTATTTATTTGTTTGACAGAGACAGAGACAGCGAGAGCAGGAACACAAGCAGGGGGAGTGGGAGAGGGAGAAGCAGGCTTCCTGCTGAGCCGGGAGCCCGATGTGGGACTCGATCCCAGGACCCTGGGATCATGACCTGAGCCGAAGGCAGTCGCTTAACCAACTGAGCCACCCAGGCGCCCCAGTGGTGTTGATTTTTTAAAGATTTTATTTATTTATTTGACAGAGACATAGCGAGAGAGGGAACACAAGCAGGGAGAGTGGGAGAGGGAGAAGC
>NW_027775378.1:0-292 GCF_054177405.1 Leptonychotes weddellii | reverse complement strand
CCAGCTCATCTATGGCAATTTTGGTGGCTTCCTATGTTTGCCTTACACAATGTTTGCCCCTCACTCAGTCCTTTCTCCCAATATCCACTGTTTTCATCTATTCCTTTGGTCATGCCTACCAATCCAAATCTATAATAGAACTTTCCTCTTGCACTTCTTATCTAGATATTTTCTGGGTGTTGTGGGGGGCAGTGTAGCTCATTTTCATGCAAAATACAGCCTCCATTGATTTCCATTAACCATTTATCAATATTTGATAAAGCGTGTGTGTGTGTGTGTGTGTGTGTGTGTG
>NW_027775377.1:0-292 GCF_054177405.1 Leptonychotes weddellii | reverse complement strand
TGGTTTTTGTTCTAAGAGCAAGGGAAGTCTCTGTGAGTAGAAGGTGACAAAGCCAATTCACAGTTTACAAAGCTCTTCTCTAGGATTTTCACGGGTCCTTTTCCTGGACTCCCCGCCCCCAACCTGCGCCTCTTCCTGGCTGGGAAAATGGAGCCCTCATCACATGTGTGGGTGAGCAAGGTAGCATCCCAGGCCTTCGGGAAAGCCTCGGGCCTCTCTCCAGAAACTGTGAGTTCACTGTGACGGTTTCACTCATCACTCCAGGGACCTCCACGGACTCCCAGCAGCCTAC
>NW_027775376.1:0-292 GCF_054177405.1 Leptonychotes weddellii | reverse complement strand
TTAGGGGCTTCACTGAAGTAAGTGGTTAAATTAATCAAAGTAACCAAACATATCAAAAGCAAGCAATGGTTTCTGGATCAACTATAAGTATGGGAAATAACCATTGCATTGCCATCCACCCACCCACCCATCCATCCACCCATCCACCCATCCATCCACCCAGCCATCCATCCATCCACCCATCCATCCATCCATCCATTCATCCATCCTTGTGGCATTTACTGAGTGCCAAGTATGCTCCAGACATTGACCTGATTAAGGGAATACAAAGTATTTTTTGGAAGCAAAAAGC
>NW_027775375.1:0-292 GCF_054177405.1 Leptonychotes weddellii | reverse complement strand
GGGGGCTGGGCCAAGGGACACTCAGAGACCCAAGGCAGAGAGAGCAGTTGGCCCACAGGGGGCAGGGGGAGGGGGGCGAGCAGGGCTGAGGGAGGTAACCAGGCCCAGCTGCAGGATCTGAGGAAGGGACATCTCGGGGTCAGCCGCTGGACACCCTGGTTTCTGCCAACAGAGTGATGTCTATGTGCCAGCAGCTGCCAGGGGTAGATGGCAGGTGCGGTGCTGGGAGGGGCTTGCATGGGAGTGAAGCGGACGAGAGCCCCCTCCATGGCCAGCTGACTTGCTGGTGGGG
>NW_027775374.1:0-292 GCF_054177405.1 Leptonychotes weddellii | reverse complement strand
TTTCTTCCCTCACAGGATAGTTAAGAAATGAAATGAGTGAGAGTTTGGGGCACATATTAAGTACCCGCCAGACATGAGTTCTGTTCCATTTCCTCCTTACGGTTCCCTCCCTCACCCCCCGCCCCCCAGGGCTGACCTAAACTGCATTAACCCTTAAGGGTAGTCCTGTGCCCTGCTAAAGGTCATTCTGTCATAGGTCGGTTTTGCACTGTGTATGTAGTTGATAAACAACCACTACATTTATATGAAAAAGAAGTAATCCACTAAATTCTAAGTGATGGATTTTTTTTTT
>NW_027775373.1:0-292 GCF_054177405.1 Leptonychotes weddellii | reverse complement strand
CACTGGGTGTTATATGCAAACAATGAATCATGGAACACTACATCAGAAACTAATGATATAATGTATGGTGATTAACATAACATAATTAAATTAAAAAAAAAAGAAAGAAATACTGGGGCACCTGGGTGTCGGTTGAACGTCTGACTCTTGGTTTCAGCTCAGGTCATGATCTGATTGAGCCCTTCTTCGGGCTCCATACTCGGTGGGGTGGAGTCGGCTTGAGATTCTCTCTCTCCCTCCTTCTTCCTCTGCCCTTCCCACTTGTGCTCTCTCTTGCACTCTCTCTCCCTCT
>NW_027775372.1:0-292 GCF_054177405.1 Leptonychotes weddellii | reverse complement strand
GTTGCCCTTGAAAGGTTTCAATATTTTAAGATATGAATTTGGTATCTAAATAATGGAAAGGTAAATATTTATTTATTTAAAAACTAAGGGCTCTTTTTTTTTTTTTAAAGAATCTTTTTTTTTTTTTTTAAAGATTTTATTTATTTATTTGAGAGAGAGAGAATGAGAGAGAGCACATGAGAGGGGGGAGGGTCAGAGGGAGAAGCAGACTCCCCGCTGAGCAGGGAGCCCGATGCGGGACTCGATCCCGGGACTCCAGGATCATGACCTGAGCCGAAGGCAGTCGCTTAAC
>NW_027775371.1:0-3689 GCF_054177405.1 Leptonychotes weddellii | reverse complement strand
TGAGTACTTGTTTAAACAGATTTCTGAGCTTCATCTCCAAATTTCTGTCTCAGTAGGTCTGGGTTTGGGTCTGATAATTTGGATTTTTCACAAGTTCCAAATTTTGCTGGTCTCTAGGACAATCTTTTGGAAACAGTTGCCCTCAGGCAATGTTTCAAAATGTAAGCTTTATCAAAAGTATCATCTGGGGGCGCCTGGGTGGCTCAGTTGGTTAAGCGACTGCCTTCAGCTCAGGTCATGATCCTGGAGTCCTGGGATCGAGTCTCGCATCGGGCTTCCTGCTCGGCAGGGAGTCTGCTTCTCCCTCTGACCCTCCTCCCTCTCCTGCTGTCTGTCTCTCATTCCCTCTCTCAAATAAATAAATAAAATCTTTGAAAAAAAAAAAAAGTATCATCTGGGGCTATTGTTAATGTATAGCTTCCCACCTTATTCCAGACTTACCCAGTCAACATCTCCAGGGGAAGAGACTGAGAATCTACTATGAAAAAAGATTACAACAATTACAAAAATTACTTTATTTATATTTTTATTGTGGATATATATATAATATATATAATATATATATTATTGTGGATATACATACATGTCCACAATAATATATATAACAAAATTTACCATTTTAAGCATTTTTAAGTGTACAATCCTGTAGCATTAAGAACATTCACAATATTATACAACCATCACACCATCTATCCCCAGAACTTTATCATCATCCCCAATAGAAACTCTGTTCCCATTAAACAACAATTCCCCATTCCCCCTCCCCCACTCCCAGCCCTTGGAAACCTCTGTTCTATTTTCTGTCTCTATGACTTTGTCTATTCTAGGTACCTCACGTAAGTGGAATCATTCAGCGCTTACCTTTTTGTGTCTGGCTTATCTCACTTAGCATAATGTTTTCAAGATTCAACCATGTTGCAACATGTATCAGAGTTTTAGTCCTTTTTAAGGTTGAATAATATTTCATTGTAAGTATATATCCCATTCCGTTAATCCATTCATCTGTTTTCATCTTTTAGCTATTGTGATTAATCCTGGTATGAACAATGGTGAGAATCTATTTGAGTTTCTGCCTTCAATTTTCAGGGGCATATACCTAGACATAGAATTGATGGATCTTGAGAATCTACTTTTAAAAGCATGACAAGGGGCGCCTGGGTGGCTCAGTCGTTAAGCGTCTGCCTTTGGCTCGGGTCATGATCCCAGGGTCCTGGGATCAAGCCCCGCATCGGGCTCCCTGCTCCGCGGGAAGCCTGCTTCTCCCTCTCCCTCTCCCCCTGCTTGTGATTCTGCTCTCACTGTGTCTCTCTCTGTCAAATAAGTAAATAAAATCTTAAAAAAAAAAAAAAAAGCATGACAAATAATCAGACATTTGAGGAAACACTGTCCCAAGACATTGAACAACAAATCCTGGGAAGTCCCCATGACCCCTATTCTGCACTTTGGTAGTCCTTAGGAAAAATACTGAAGAGGTAAAGAGGGTTGTCAGATAAGTGGATCTGAAACAGTTTGGTAGGGGCTTTGAATCTAGATGTGTCACTAATTAATTAGTCAAATCTTTACTAAATGACTTAGGTCAAGTACTGTGTAAGATCCCAGAGTTAAATGGTAAATGAGAGGGGTGCCTGGGTGGCTCAGTCAGTTAAGCCTCTGACTTCAGCTCAGGTCATGATCCTGGAGTCCCAGGATCAAGCCCCACATTGGGCTCCCTGCTTGGCGGGGAGTCTGCTTCTCCCTCTGCTCCTTCTCTCTCTCTCTCATTCTCTCCCTCTCAATTAGATAAATAAAATCTTAAAAAAATAAATGGTAAGTGAGGTACCATAAGAAGAAAAGGTCACTGGCTAATGCCTTGAGAGAGGGGCAGGTGTGTTTTTCAAAGAACAATTTGGGTTGAAATAGCAAATCCTCTAATAGATGTTAGATAGACAATTTTTTAATTAAATCACATTAAAATTCTAAAAATGAGAAAAAAACATGGTAGGCTTCTAAAACAACAAAGAATGTTGAAGAGATATCTGCACTCCCATGTTCATTGCAGCATTATTCACAGTAACAACCTAAGTGCCTGTCAAAGGATGAAGTATATATATATATATATGTATGCATATACATATAATGAAATATTATCCATGAGAAATAAAGACATCCAGCGATTTGCAACAACATGGATGGACCTAGAGGTATGATGTTAAATAAAGCAAGTCAATCAGAGAAAGACAAATACCATTTGATTTCACTCATGTGTGAACTTTAAGAAACAAAACAAATGAACAAAGAAAGAAAAGAAACAGACAAGAAAACAGACTCTTTAAATACAGAGAACAAACTAGTGTTTGCCAGAGGGGAGGTGGGTAAGGGAATGAGTGAAATAGATACAGGGGATTAAAAGTACACTTATCTTGGTTGGTTGTTTTTTGTTTTGTTTTGTTTTTGTTTTTTTGCATTGTCTCTATTTCCTTATCCTTTCATTTTTAATTCCAGTGTAACTAATACACAGTGTTATATTAGTTTCAGGTATACAATATAGTGATTCAACAGTTAAGAGTATACTTGATGAGCACTGAGAAATGTATAGAATTGTTGAATCATTCTATTGTACACCTGAAACTAATATAACAGTGTATGTTGATTATACTTGAATCTTAAAAATCTAAAAATAAAAATAATTTAAGAACCGAACTCCTAAAAACAGAGAAAAAAATGGTGGTTACCAGGGACTAGGTGATGAGGGGATAGGATAGAGGTTATATAAGTTTGTGTAAAAACTTGCAAAGAGTAGTAAATAAGTCCTAGAGACCTAATACACAGTATAGTGAATATAGAAAGCAATCCTGTATTATAATCATCAAACTTGCTAAGAGATTAGAACTTATTCCAACCACTAAACAGAAATGATAATTATATAACAGGATAGAGGTGCTAATTATTGCTACATTGCCAATCATATTAAAATATATAAATATTAAAATATATATATATTTATAAATGTATCAAATTAACCTAAATTGGGCAGCATCCAAGGACCCCTAAGAAGCCATATAAAATGAAAGACTTTTATAGGCAGAAAGGAGTAGGAACAAGGCAGACGTACTAGGCAAAAGAGCAGGTTGGTTATTGCAGGGTTACTTTCCCTGTAGGGGATGGCAGGGGTCCCACCAGGCAGGTCACCTAACTAGTGCTGATGAGGTGATTTTGATCAGCTATTTTAAAATTCCATTTCTGGCTGGGACAGCTGATTAATTAAATCTCTATTTGGTTATATGAGGCTTGGCATAAGTGACTCCATTTTGGGCCTGTTGTCTTGTTTTTTAACAATATCAAAACAAAAAGTAAAAGTTGAAATACAGTTGAGTCATTTATGTCAAGGTGTTTTCAAATGGAGCTGGGAGGCCGTTAAGGAGATGGGCCTTATGCTCCTCCTCATGGGTAGAACCATGACTTGGCCAAAATGCAAAAATTCCAAAGATTACCTGAATACCTGTGACTTGTTACAGTAATAGACTTTTGCTTAGTGATAGCCTTAGCCAAGATTAGCTTCTGCCCATCAACACCAATCAGAATTCTTTGTAAACAGCAAGCATTCTCTTTTGCTTTAAAAAACCCTGACTTTTGATTGGTAGTGAGACACTATTTGGGTTGCTACTAAAATCTGTGTAACCAAACTGCAATTCTTTGATCCCAAATACATG
>NW_027775370.1:0-292 GCF_054177405.1 Leptonychotes weddellii | reverse complement strand
CCCCCAAATCATACCTAAAAGCCAAATTAAATAAGCATATACATTTAAACTTAATAAGTGGATTTAAAACTCACTGAACTTCTTCATGTAAACTATTTTTTTAAAAAATCTTTCCAATTTTATTTTCTCTGCAGATATTAGAATTTTTATAAATCACACATTTGCATCATTTTAAACAACATTTGTAAACATCCATTTTGGAAATGCTTTTTCTGTAAGTAGTCTCCTTCCTTCCTTCCTTCCCTCCTTCCTTGCTTCCCTCCCTCCTTGCTTCCTTCCATCCTTCCTTCCT
>NW_027775369.1:0-292 GCF_054177405.1 Leptonychotes weddellii | reverse complement strand
GTTGTGCACGAACAATGAATCATGGAACACTTCATCTAGAACTAATGATGTAATGTATGGGGATTAACATAAGAATAAAAAAAAAAAATTAAAAAAAAAAAATAAAAGGCATCCAAATTGGTAACGAAGAAGTAAAATCCACTATTTGCAGATGACATTATACTATATATAGAAAATCCTAAACACTCCACCAAAAAACTATTAAAACTGATAAATGAATTCAGTAAAGTCACAGGATACAAAATTAATGTATAAAGAAATCTGTTGTGTTTCTATGTACTAATAAAGAAGT
>NW_027775368.1:0-292 GCF_054177405.1 Leptonychotes weddellii | reverse complement strand
GAGATAAGGAAACAAATGAAGTATGTCCATCAGAAAGATGTGAAACTAGGTACTGGGAATAAAATGGAAGAGAAGTTAATAATATCTAATGGTAGTTGTTAAACAACAATTTTTGACAAGATTATATAACCACAACTCTCATACAGATATAAAATGATCACATGTCAAAAATTTCATTTAAAGGGCACCTAGCTGGCTCAGTCAGTAGAGCATGAGACTCTTGATCTTGGGGTTGTGAGTTCGAGCCCCATGTTGGGTGCAGAGATTACTTAAAAATCTTTTTTTTTTTTTT
>NW_027775367.1:0-292 GCF_054177405.1 Leptonychotes weddellii | reverse complement strand
AGAAAGCATATTAGATCAACAGATGGGAAATCTGGATTTCTGTTCTGCCTGTGCTTTGGCTACTCTGAGAACTTGGATCATTCGTTTAGCGCGGAGTTTCTTTCATTGATGCAACTTGGAAACTGGATTGGAGATTCTCTAAGACCTCAAGCCTAACTGAGCAGAGTTGACTGCCTGCAGCAGGAAGAAAGCCCCACAGTTTCAGTCCTGGTTGGGGATGTGTGGAGACTCTGGGGAAGAGGTAGGAGTAAGGACGGCGTTGAAGAGTTGTCCTCACCTACATCAGGTAAGT
>NW_027775366.1:0-292 GCF_054177405.1 Leptonychotes weddellii | reverse complement strand
GTTCCTCATCCTCTGTGACTCCTAGGATGCTTGTCAACATCTTAGACAAAAGTCAAATGATATCCCTCTTTGAATGCATGGCCCAATATTATTTTTTTGGTTCCAGTGCCACCACAGAGTGTTTCCTCCTGGTAGTGATGGCCTCTGACCACTATGTAGCCATATGCAACCCCTTGCTTTATCCAGGGGTGATGTCCAATAGGCTCTGTACTTGGTTGATAAGTTTGTCTTATGTAATTGGTTTTCTGCATCCCACAATTCATGTAGGATTATTATTTAGATTAACCTTCTG
>NW_027775365.1:0-292 GCF_054177405.1 Leptonychotes weddellii | reverse complement strand
TCCTGGGGACACAGGCACACACTGTATATTGAAAACCAAAAGGAGGGAGTCCTGCCCACAGAAAAGATGAAGTCATCCCATGCAGCCACCTGAGCCCAGGTCTCCCAGATCCGTGCTGATTGCCGCTCAGCAAAGTTGTCACAGATCTGCGTCTGGATGAACGAAGTGGGGGCTGAAGGAAGGACACTCAGGGGCCAACGTGTTCAGTTCTCAGCCTGAATCACGGCCACCGTGTGATTCCTCCCCACTTGCCCCCTGGGCGCGGAGACAGCGCACCCAAGTGCCCCCACAC
>NW_027775364.1:0-292 GCF_054177405.1 Leptonychotes weddellii | reverse complement strand
TATTTATTTATTTTGGAGTGAGAGAGTGAGAAAGAGCATGAGAGGGGAGACGGTCAGAGGGTGAAGCAGACTCTGCACTGAGCAGGGAGCCCGATGCGGGACTCGATCCCAGGACTCCAGGATCATGACCTGAGCCGAAGGCAGTCGCTTAACTAACTGAGCCACCCAGGCGCCCAAGATGCTATATTTTTTTTTTTTTACTGCTATGGACAAGTTAGGGCTACAAGTTAGGGATGAAGTATGTGGGAATTTACACTGGCTTTGCACATGGAAATGTATTTGAATAATACTG
>NW_027775363.1:0-292 GCF_054177405.1 Leptonychotes weddellii | reverse complement strand
GGGATCGAGCCCCGCATCGGGCTCCCTGCTCTGCGGGAAGCCTGCTTCTCCCTCTCCCACTCCCCCTGCTTGTGTTCCCTCTCTCGCTGTGTCTCTCTCTCTGTCAAATAAATAAATAAATAAAATCTTTAAAAAAAAAAAGAAATAAAAAAAAATAAAAATTCAAAAACCTTGTATAATCAGAAAATTATAAGTTCATTAACAATTATATCAATCTAATTATAATACTCAGCATTATCTGAAATAAAATACCAAAGTTTTTTCTTTTTCCAAGTTTTTTCAATATTAACAG
>NW_027775362.1:0-292 GCF_054177405.1 Leptonychotes weddellii | reverse complement strand
TACGCCTCTGATCAAGTCAGCACATACCTTTTCCAAAGATTTTA
Source organism: Leptonychotes weddellii (assembly GCF_054177405.1). Classification (NCBI taxonomy): domain Eukaryota; kingdom Metazoa; phylum Chordata; class Mammalia; order Carnivora; family Phocidae; genus Leptonychotes; species Leptonychotes weddellii. The sequence continues at coordinate 248 of NW_027775362.1, read as the reverse complement.
CGTTGCGGCTGGTGAGAGTTATTCTGATTTGGTGAATCGCCACCTCCGGTTCCACGGGTGTCTTCCCGGTGTCTTTAAAAAAGACATGGCTGCGGCGCGGCTTCCTGACCGACTTGTTCCTCGGTGAGAGCGAGCAGCGGTGAGTCAGGAGCAGGGCGTCCAAACCTCCGCTGTAGCTGCGACCGAGTCTTCCTCAAAGAGCTAATTTTATGTTTCTTTGACCATTTTAGGAGCCATACTTTTTTTTT
>NW_027775361.1:0-292 GCF_054177405.1 Leptonychotes weddellii | reverse complement strand
GACAGAACTTTTAAATTTATATTTCAGAATAATATTGTTAGAATAAGCAATAGTACTATATGATAAAAATAATTTCTTTAATTTTTATTTAACTACTTTGCCTGAATCCATAGTAGAGTAGCCAAAAACATCATTGTCAAATTTCAGTGATTAATTTGACATAGAAAAGTTGAAAAGGAGGAGGGCGGAGCAAGATGGCAGAGGAGTAGGAGACCTGGATTTCGTCTCCTCTCAGGAATTCAGCTGGATAGGGATCAAACCATTCTGAACACCTACAAACTCAACAGGAGAT
>NW_027775360.1:0-3689 GCF_054177405.1 Leptonychotes weddellii | reverse complement strand
TTTTTTTTTAAGATTTTATTTATTTATTTGACAGAGAGAGACATAGTGAGAGCAGGAACACAAGCAGGGGGAGTGGGAGAGGGAGAAGCAGGCTTCCCGCGGAGCAGGGAGCCCGATGTGGGACTCGATCCCAGGACCCTGGGATCATGACCTGAGCCGAAGGCAGACGCTTAACGACTGAGCCACCCAGGCGCCCATGACATTTTTATAAGTAATTTTTTTTTAAAGATTTTATTTCTTTATTTGACAGAGAGAGCCACAGCGAGAGAGGGAACACAAGCAGGGGGAGTGGGAGAGCGAGAAGCAGGCTCCCCACTGAGCAGGGAGCCCGATTCGGGGCTCGATCCCAGGACCCTGGGATCATGACCTGAGCCGAAGGCAGACGCTTAACGACTGAGCCACCCAGGCGCCCCTTAATGACATTTTTTTAATTGCTTGTCTTCCCTGTTCCTGGCTCTGTCATTCTGCTAATTTGTCCCATATTCGCTAGGTTGGTCATTAATGACTTGAGTTTATCAGCTTTAGAGTGTTAACTTCAAAATTTTTATGTGAACTCCTGTGTCCATTTCCATTGTAGGGAGCTCCCTTTTCCCCAGGAAGGCAAGTTTCACTAATTCTTTGCTCATTATTTTAGAACCAAATGAACCAAAGGCAGACTTTGATTTTCTATATTCCATGGTTCTGGCCCATCTCTTTGGAGTGTGTAAAGGTGCCTGGCAGGCTTAGAGTGCTCTCTAAGAGATTGCTATTTCAATTTGCAGAATCCCTACACACCCTGGGATGTCCACCCGCTGGGTGTGGACTTCGGGTCCCTGTAAAAATGATTCGAATTCTTAGAGAAGGACTAGCCTGCTTCAGTGGGGTCCTCTGGTGTGGTTCTCCCCAAATCCAAACTGAAGCTCTTCTTTGAAATGGTGTTGGTGGCTTCCTGGGAGGCTTCTTGAAGACTTACTCTCAAAGCTTCTGAGCTTGGTTTCTTTTGATAATTAAAATTACTATAATCACCTTGAAAACTAAGCCGTAGTGAGCTCTTTGGAAATCTCTTCTCGGGGCGCCTGGATGGCTCCGTTGGTTACGCATCTGCCTTCGGCTTAGGTCATGATCCCAGAGACACCCAGGAGACCCAGGACACCCAGGACTGAACCCAGTCTGCTTCTCCCTCCTCTCCTCACCCCGCTTGTGCTCGCGCTCTCTCTCTCTCAAATAAATAAAATCTTCGGGGGGAAAAAAAATCTCTTCTCTGTGTCAGTCGTCCTCCTATCTGGGTTGCTGACTGTAAGACCATGGTGAGCTCATAATGTGTTCTTGTGGATGTAGTTCAGTCCCTGGCAGCTCCCTGAAAATGATTCTTCTTTCTTTTAACTTCCCTTTGTTATTCATCTATCTCTATGCTTGCTGTACAAGTTGAAACAGGATTGTTGCTCAGTAGCTGCGTGTGCAAATTCAAGGCGGTACAAGGATCATGAAATTCGCTCTCTGGGTTTAGTGTGGGTCTTGGAGTTTGTCAGGCACATATGTTGATGAGAACAAGAGTTCAGTCTAAGATCCTTCCACAAAAGTGGGGTCCCCGATGGCTGCTCAGAAGTGGCTCCACTGAAGAGAGAGAAAGGCAGGAAGGTAGTTTCTTAGTGATTTCCTTGTGAAGATTTCTGAAGTTGGAGAAAGTAATTTCTTCTATTTTCCTTATGTGAAAATGTGTTTAGTATGTATCCAAAAGGTTGATACACAACAGTTCTTTGCCTTGACCTTTTTTTATCCATAGAATTTTTTTTGAGTATTTTTTTATGGTAATTCATACACAGGAACCACGTAACTCATTCCATAAGCTGAGGTGAAGGACTTGTACATTGTATCAATGGTGGGGCACTGCTTTGTTTCCTAACATCAACCAGTTTTTAAATTTTATAATGCTCCGTATAATCTTGAGACTGAAGTGAGAATATGTCTGGAATTTAAAAACCACATAGAGTTGTTATAGGCTACAAATAGGCCTGTAGATGATAACATTGAATTACTAAGTGGAAAAAATTTTCTTCAGGCCATAAATGACTTCCTGGTTCCTGTACTTTGCCATGGCCTTGGGGGTTTTGCAGAGCATCTGGTTTTAAGGAGTTTACCTTATTCCCCCTCTAAGAATGTTATTGGTCTTCCTTTCATGGTATGCCTTCTGTGTCCCATTAAGATAATATCTAGGAGGTGCACTTGGACTAAAGTAACCTCCAGCCTTTACTGGATCTCCCTGACTTCATAGTCTGTCTCCCTGCGTTGGGTACAGGCAGTTATTCCAGGGCGGGGCGAAGGAAGAGTGAATGAGCTAGCCAGGAACTGAGGGTTATGGGCCTACAGAAAAGTTGGGCTTGATGATACCTTCCCGGGTAAGAGGCTGCTGTCACTGTAGGCTTTCTAGCATGAGAGGGACACACTTTCTAGTACGGAAAGCCTTTTCACAGAGCTGAGTCCCACAGCTGACAGGAGCTTACGATGATGCAGAAAGATGGCAAAGTCAGGGAGATCCAGCACAGGGTGGAGGTAACTTTAGTCCAAGTGTAAGGTCATGAAGTCTGGACGCCAGCGCTCCTCCCAGGCCTAGGAATAGGTACCTCTCCCATAGGAAATGGCAGCTCATGGCTGCAGATTCCTTCTCCCTACACAGTACCACTTGCTATGAGAGAATAATTAATATTCATAATCACCCCAAGACATTTTAAGGCCAGGTACGCTTTGTGAATTATAAAATAAAGCTTAAATGGAATTTATCGTAATGGTATGGAAAATGCATTATTTATACTATTTTAATTCTTTGAAAATTGGTTATCTAGAATATACAGCTAAAACCCTGCACTTTTAGCGGATCCTGCAGATTAGGGTTCACTGTATTCTCAGGTGGGACTACTCATTTTGACTTTTTAATGGAAGATTTCCAGGGAAGATGGCAGAGTAACTTTAGGCATTACTTTCAGGCTAACAATTCCAAAATCAGTTTAGACATGACAGAAACTGACTGTAGTTGACCCTTGAACAGCATGGGTTTGAGCTGCACAGGTCTACTTATATGTGAACTTTTAACAACACAGCACTATAAATGTTATTTTCCTTAGGTTTTCCTTGATAATATTGTTTCTAGCTTACTTTACTTGAAGAATATAGTATATAATACAACTAGAAAATCTGTGTTAATCGGCATGTTATAGGTAAGGCCTCATCAACAGTAGGCTATTAATAGCTAATTTTGGGAGAGTCAGAAGTTGTATGCAGATTTTCAACTGTTGGGGGGAGGTCAGGGACCCCAGCCCCTGTGTTGTTCAAGGGTCAAATGCCCAACCATAATTAGGAAAGCTAAGCTGCAAGGGGAACCTTAAAATTCATCAATAAAATAAAGGAAACCCAATACAAAGGTAAAATAAAGGAAACCCAGAAATCAACAAGAATTGGGAGAAGACATTAGGGAGCAAATGAATGGAAAATGTGAAAGAAACACAGTATAATATGATTTGTGGGGCGCCTGGGTGGCTCAGTCGTTAAGCGTCTGCCTTCGGCTCAGGTCATGATCCCAGGGTCCTGGGATCGAGTCCCACATCGGGCTCCCTGCTCGGCAGGAAGCCTGCTTCTCGCTCTCCCACTCCCCCTGCTTGTGTTCCTGCTCTCGCTGTCTCTCTCTCTGTCAAATAAATAAATAAAATCTAAAAAAA
>NW_027775359.1:0-13877 GCF_054177405.1 Leptonychotes weddellii | reverse complement strand
GGGGTGACTGGGTGATAGACACTGGGGAGGGTATGTGCTCTGGTAAGTGCTGTGAATTGTGCAAGACTGTTGAATCTCAGATCTGTACCTCTGAAACAAATAATGCAATATATGTTAAGCCCCTTGTCCTTTTTAGAACAAATCAGAAAAGAAAATTCTTTCAAGACCCAGGAGTAAGGTCTGTTACATATGTTCCCTCTAAACTGTGAAGGGTCTTTACTTTGGCTCAAGTTGGGATACAGGGTGCATCTCTCTCTCTTTTTTCTTTTTGTTGAACAGAATTTATTTTTTAAAACAGTTTTGGGTTCACAGCAAAAGTGAGCAGAAAGTACAGCGATTTCTCTTATCCCCTACCCCCAGGCACACACTGCCTCGCTTACTATCAACATCCCCACCAGGGTGGTACACTTGTTACAACCTACACTGACTCGTCATTATCACCCAGAGTCCATGGTTTAGGGTTCACTCATGGTGTTGAACATTCTATGGGTTTTGCCAAATGTATAATGACATGTATCCACCATTATAATATCATACAGAGGGCGCCTGGGTGGCTCAGTCGTTAAGCGTCTGCCTTTGGCTCAGGTCATGATCCCAGGGTCCTGGGATCGAGTCCCACATCGGGCTCCCTGCTCGGCAGGAGGCCTGCTTCTCCCTCTCCCACTCCCCCTGCTTGTGTTCCTGCTCTCGCTGTCTCTCTGTCAAATAAATAAATAAAATCTTTAAAAAAAAAAAATATATCATACAGAGTAGTTTTCCGTCCTGAACATCCATTGTGCTCAGCCTGTTCATCCCTGTCCCCACTAACCACAGGTACCCACTGATCTTTTTCCTGTCTCCATAGTTTTGCCTTTTCCAGAGTGTCCTATAATTGGAATCATATAGTGTGTAGGTTTTTCAGATTGTTTTCTTTCTCTTAGCAATATACATTTAAGTTTCCTCCGTGTCTTTTCATGGCTTGATAGCACATTTCTTTTTAGCGCTGAATAATATTCCATCGTCTGGATGGGCCACAGTTTACTTATCCATTCACCTCCTGAAGAACATCTTGGTTGCTTCCAAGTTTTGGCAGTCATGAATAGAACTGCTATAAACATTCATGCGCAGGTCTCTGTGTGGACATAAATTTTCAACTCATTTGGGTAAATGCCAAGCAGCATGATTGTTGGGTCACATAATAAGAGTATGTTTACTTTTGAAAAAAAAAAAAAAAAGTCTGCCAAACTGTCTTCTAAAGTGGCTGTACCATTTTTCTTCACCAGCAATGTGTAAGAGTTCCTGTAGCACCACATCTTCACCAGCATTTGATATTGTCATTGTTTTGGATTTTAACTGTTCTAATAGTGTGTAGTGGTACCATAATCAGAGATGTCTTTTGCAAATATTTTCCCCAGTCTGTGGCTTGTCTTCTCATTCTCTTGAAGAGAACAGTGCTTCTTAGTGTGCTGGATGTTGTGGCATGCCTTTGGTGTATTAAATTTATTTTTATTTTCATATCACTTTTCTACCTTTAATTCTCTTTGCCGTATTTCTAGGATTCTTCCTATTTGCTTTCTTGACACAAATGGAGTATACATGCATTGTAGAAATTATAGAAAATCTAGAAAATGAAGAAGAAAGTGTACCATTCCCCTTCTCTTTTCCTTTGCTCTTTACTCCTCGATCCTTCAGTTAACATTTTGAAGCAAATGGTTTCCTTCTTTTTTTAATAATACTTACCTGTAGAGTTCTTTTACGAAATAAAATCGTGTCACAGTACTGTTTCATAAGCCATTTTTAACACTTTCACACGCTATGAAATATTTTTGTACAGAGTTATGTCTAGTAGTTACACGGAATTTCATCATTTATTTAACCAATCCCCTTTTGTTGGGTATTTTAGTAGACTCCAAGTTTTCACAAAACAGGTACAACAGTGAACATCCTTGTAGCTATTTCTTTGTGTAGATTCAAATTGATTTGCCTCGTCTTTTATCTTAAAAATAGAACTGCAGACTCTAAAAAAATTTTTGAAATATTTTAAAGATTTTTATATTTATTGCCAAATTGTTCTCCAAAAGCATTGTGTCAACTTAGACATCTATCAATTACATATCTGTTTCTTAACCTTTGGCCATACTATGTACTATTTTGTTTTGATCTTTGTTGTTTGTTAAACCAAAATGCATTTCAAAGTTATTTCATTTATTTACCTCCTTGGGTAATGGCCCCCAACCCCAGAAGTCTACCTTCTGCGAGAAGGGAGCCAGCAGCAAGTGGCTGTGGAATGTACCATCCATGACAGTAATTTAAGGCGAAATGGAAGAGAAAGTTCTGGGGTCAGATGGACACAACAAAAAAATGTGTTGTGAAGTAACCCTCTATAGAATCTTCCAGAGAAAACATTGATGCCCCATGGAGAAAGCCCAACCACTGGGATGCATGTCACACAGACAACCTAGGAAGGTCAGTTAGTGTTGGCCAGAGAAACAGCAAAACCAAGAGAAAGAACAATTGAGACCAGTTAAGCAGAGATGTTTTTCTCTTTCCTTCTCCAGCTTCACTCACGTAACAGATCAGAGAGATGTCATGGGAAAGGGAGAAAAGGCAACCCAAAGCAGACCACCTTCTCTACTCTTGTTTACCATACTCCACATTAGCATCATTCTAAATACAAGGCATCTGTTATCTGGGGGATATAATATTACTATTTTTTTAGCATTTATTTATTTACTTAAGAGAGAGAGAACAGCCAGGAGAGGCAGAGAGAGAGGGAGAGAGAATCTCAAGCAGACTCTGCACTGAGTGCAGAGCCCAACACAGGGCTTGATCTCACGATCCTGCCATCCTGACCTGAGCCTAAACCAAGAGTCGGACCCTTAACCAACTGCACCACCCAGGCACCCCTGGGAATTATATTATTGATGGGCCAACACATTATGAAGGATTAATATCTAATTAATTGATACATTGTGACATATTTTCTTGGGGAAGGATAGAACCCTAAGGAAATGGATACAAGCCAGGTGTGTTTTGATGAGGCATAGAAATCCAATGAAGTCTGACAGTTTTCCAAAAAGAGGGGATGGGGGAGCCCTAAGACAAATGTACCCTGCCTCCCAATTCTGGCTACTACCAACCCTGGCAAAAACAGTTTCTCCACAGGATGCAAAAGTCAGGTTTGACTTTATGGGTTGTGAGATGGAGCAACTGGTGTTTCTCTACTGAACTGTTTATTCAAGGAATTCGCTTTACAGGTAACCCACAGAGCACCTGCAATTGCCTAGGGTCTCTTTGTTAAACTGACTGACGGTGCATAACCCGTGTCAGGAGGCAGAAGAGATCATTCTTCAAACAAAACAGAATTTGAACAGGAAGCAGTAAACAAAGGACAAGAGAAATTTTGGCTCTCATCCCTTCTTCTTTTTTTTTTTTTTTTAAAGATTTTATTTATTTATTTCACAGAGACACAGCGAGAGAGAGAGGGAACACAAGCAGGGGGAGTGGGAGAGGGAGAAGCAGGCTTCCTGCGGAGCAAAGAGCCTGATGTGGGACTCGATCCCAGGACTGTGGGATCATGACCTGAGCTGAAGGCAAGTCGCTTAACCAACTGAGCCACCCAGGCACCCCAGCTCTCATCCCTTCTTCTCCAGAATCTGTCACCCCTGAGATAGTGTAACATAGATGCTCAAGCTCCAAGCACGAAGCAACTTGAGTCTCCCCCTTTCTGGAACATCACCAAGGGAACATTCTCACTAGCCCCTCTCCAACTCATGTGCATAGGATCCATCCCCTGTACCTCTAGAAGTTGTCCTAGCACCTTCCTCATAGGCTTGTTGGAAGGGTTAAGTGAAATAAGGCATTTTAAGTACTTGGTATAGCACCTAGGATATAATGACATGCTCCATAAATGTTATTATTACAGTATTTTTAGTTCAGCTGCTGTCCCTCTCAGAATGACTTCCCAGTCAAACTAGAATAGTCAGTGACCCTCCAATGCCAAGCCTTCTTAGGAGGGCACAGTTAACCCCTCATGACCTGCTTCCATCCCTGTGTTGACCCTCTTCTCTTAGTTCTTCTCATCTCAATTCTAGTTTTATCCAGGTTGAAAAGCATGCACTTAACTGAATGGGCCCTGCTCCCGAGCACCAGTGGGCCTTTGTATATCCTCCCTCCTCTGCACACTACACCCTGTGGAACCCTCCCCTTTTCAAATTCCCATTCATCTGCCATCTCCTGACCTCTGGCAGCAGACCAGAGCCATATGGCGTTCAACGCAATCCCACAGCCCTGTGCCTACATCCCTTCTGACACTTCTTCACCTGTTGTCCTCGGCTTTTCACTTGTCTCTGCTTTCTAGCCAGGTACTTCCTAAACTTTAAGAGACCCACAGATGACCCGGCTATGTAGTGGAAATGAAAATCCGGGTTCAGTACATCTGGGTGGGGCCCAGGATTCTACATTTCCAACAAATTCCCGGGGGGGATGCTGATGCTGTCAGTTCATGAACCACACTTTGTTTTGTTTTGTTTTTTATTGAAGTATGGTTGGCATGCGGTGTTATATTCATTTCAGGTATACAACATAGTGATTTAACAGTTCTATACGTTACGCTATGCTCACCGTACGTGTAGTCACGTTATTACAATACTATTGTTATATTTTCCATGCTGTCTTTTTCATCCTCATGACTTATTTATTTTATAACTGGAATTTTGTACCTCTTGATGCCCTTTATTTATTTTCCTGTCCACCCAACCCTCTCCCCTCTGCAACAATCAAGTTTGTTCTCTGTATTTTTTATTCTGCTTCTGGTTTTTGGTTTTTTCATTCATTTGTTTTGTTTTTAAGATTCTATATATAAGTGAAATCATATAGTATTTGCCTTTCTCTGTCTGACTTATCTCACTTAGCATAATACCCTCTAGGTCTACCCATGTTGTTGCAAATGGCAAGATTTCATTCTCTTTTATGGCCGAGTAATATTCCTTTGTGTATATACACATCTTCTTTATCCATTCATCTGTCAATGGACACTTAGGTTGCTTTCATATCGTAACTATTGTAAATAATGCTGCAACAAACATAAAGGGGCATATATCTTTTTGAATTAGCGTTTTTGTTTTCTATGAGTGAATACCCAGTAGAATTACTGGATCATATGGTAATTCTATTTTTAATTTCTTGAGAACCTCCATACTGTTTTCCATGGTGGCTGCACCAATTTACATTTCAACCCTTAGTGCACAAGGATTCCCATTTCTCCACATCCTCACCAACACTTACCTCTTATCTTTTTGATACTAGTCATTCTGACAGGTGTAAGGTGATATCTCATTTTGGTTTTGATTTACATTTCTCTGATGATCTGTGATGTTGAGCATCTTTTCATATATCTGTTGGCCATCCATATGTCTTTGGAAAAATGTCTATTCAGATCCTCTGCCCATTTTTAATCAGATTATTTAGTTTGGGTGGGGTTTTTTGTCATTGAGTTGTAAGTTTTTCTATAAATTTTGGATATTAGTCCTTTATTGGATATATCATTTGCAAATATCTTCTTCCATTCAGTAGGTTGGTTGCCTTTTTGTTTTGTTGATGGTTTCCTTTGCTCTGCAAGAGCTTATTATTTTGGTGTAGTCCCAATAGTTTATTTTTGCTTTTGTTTCCCTTGCCTGAGGAGACATATCTAGAAAAATGTTGCTAAGGCCTATGTCCAAGATATTACTGCCTATGCTTTCTTTCAAGAGTTTTATGGTTTCAGGTCTCACATTTAGTTCTCTAACATGGACGACACTTTGAGTATCATGATGCTAGACAGTGGGCTCTTTGATATCAGGTATCCTGTCTCCTTAACTGAGTGTCTCCAACACTCAGCCCATTCTCAGATAGGTAAGGTCTTCTAAATATTGGTTAAATGAATATATGATTGAATGTACATACAGGACAGTCTGCCCCAATTACTCACTTCTATAACAAGGAAGCAGTATGCTTCCTGGTCTAGAAAAGTTTTGCCTCAACTTCCTGTACTCTACTCAGGCCTGTATTATAAGACATTTACTTCTATTGCACAGCTCACTTCACTTCTCATCTTCCTGTTCCAACCTGTGATTCCCCTGTTACAGTTATTATCGATGAGAAGATGTCACAGTCATGGTAAAGTGGAATAGACAAGGAAAAGAATGAGATGTAGGAGAAGAGGAGAGGGGAAAGAAGGAAAGGAAGAGAAGGGAGAGGATATGGCTAAAAGGAGATGAATAGAGAATGTCACAGGAAAGAGAAACGCCTAATACTTCACCCCATGTAATTCCAGTTCACACATCTATTATCCTCACACACCTGAACTTCCTCTCAATACTTTCCCCATGTACTGACCTTGACCTTCTTCATTTATTAATTTATCCATTCAACACATCTACCTAGCAGCAGCCACTGAGCCAAGGACATATTTATAAGCAAAAACTAACATAAACTTGGAGTTTACAGTCCAGAGGGTGGGTAGAGAGAGAGACTGATTAAAATAAGCGCCCATTGTAAAATTACAACAATGTTAAGAGCAGAGGGGTCTTCTCTGGGAAATAGATGGTTGAGCTGAGGGTTTGCAGAAATTAACCAGGTGAAGGGGAAGTGGAATTTTGCAAGAAGAAAGCATTGCATGTATAAAAGCACTGCAGCTAGAGTGAGCATGGCACACTGGAGGAACCGAAAGGTCAGAGGTCCTGGGGCGCCTGGGTGGCACAGTCAGTTAAGCATCTGACTCTTGGTTTCGGCTCAGATAGTGATCTCAGGGTCGTGAGACAGAGCCCCGTGTTGGGCTCTGTGCTCAATGGGGAGTCTGCTTGAGATTCTCTCCCTCTGCCCCTCCTGCTCGTACTCAATCTCTCTCTGTCTAAAATAAATAAGTAAATCTTTAAAAAAAAAAAAAAAGAGAGAGAGAGAGAGAGGGAGGAAGGGAGGTTGGTCAGAGGTCCTGGAGCCCTAGATAAGAGGGTTGACCAGAAAAGAAAGAGCCCGTGTGGTAGCCAGACTCCAAGATGGCCCCCAATGACCCCTGCCTCTTGGTATTCACACTCTTGTGTAGTCCCCTCCCACACTGTACCAGACTTGGTGTGTGTGACCGTTTGCACACAACAGAAGTGATGGTATAGCACTTCTAAGAATAAGTTATAAAAGCTTGGCTTCTGTCTTGGGTACATTCTTGCTCTCCTCTCTCTTGGATCACTCACTTAAAGTACTAAAATTTAAGCAAACAAGAGGATAGACACTTGCAGTTGTTCCATACTATATAATGTGTACGAGAAGACTACCATCTAGAAACAATGCCTGCAGGTCCCCCAAGGCAGAGATAATAAATCTGTGACACCTGAGAGGAAGGTCTCCAAGGGACTTGGTAGAATTGCACCCCTCTCAATTTACCAAGCATTGTCACTTGGGAAGCCTAGAGCTGAATGTCTGCATTCTAAGGAAGTTTGTAATAGCTTGACATGAGGGATCTTCTACTTACTGGAGAGAAGAAGAGACCTGGAAGAGAGAACTCACTTTCAAACCGAACCCTAAGGCAGAAAGATAAGCCTGAGGTCCTGTGAGAAGACATGGGCTACTGAAGAATATTCTAGCATCTGAGTTAATAAAATGGCAGAAATAAACATAGAAGAGGAGGAAGCAAAGTTAAAACTGAATCTATCAGTAAATAAAGCTGCCCCAAGCTGTATTGTGCAGAAAGCAAATTCTCTTTCCTGTGACTAACCATAAAAATCCTTAATCACCAGTGAGCTCTAATAATATGCAATGGAAATGTTATGGTAAGAAAAGAATTTTTATTAAATGTTTCCTTATCAGTCTCTTGGGGTGGTGTGGGGGGGGATTCCATTACGGGCATAACCACCAAACTAAAAATTCTTTCCTTTGGTTTAGAATTTGCAATCAATAGACAGCAAAGATAAATCTGCTTGGGAAAAAATTATTTGAATTTCTTTTCATCTTGAAATTAGGAGAGTGTGCAATTTTGGCCTGAGTAGAGAAAGTAAGAGTCTCTTATGTTTTTGGAAAGACAGTGAGGCAGAAAGTCATGGCACCTCCACTAATTTTAGGAGTGGTCAGGCTTTTTTCATGTAAGAACTGCATCCTTTGTGAACTTTCAGGGATATTTCTCCATAGGACCATTGGTTCCAGATCCAGGCACATGTGTTATTCAAATGTATCTTATTTTTGGTGCATTAGAATGTCCATATGATAATTTCTAGAACCCAAAACTAGGCTTTCCAGATATTGGCACTTTCCCTGACAGCGCTTGGCCTACAGGAATGTTCCTCTCACCCATGCTTACAAATTTATCAATAATGAAAATTAAGAATAATTAAGAATTAAAATGCCAGGGACTGTGGTTAGCTTCTGAATAAAGCCCATGTCTTTCTCCTATATGTGTTCATAGTCCCAGGCTGTTAGTCAGGATAGGATAAGCCCTGCTGCAATAACAAATCAGCCCTGGGATCCCAGCGATTTCATGCAGAAATGTTTATTGCTTAGTCACATTCAGTCCCTCATCCTCCATTTTGTGGCTCTGCAGCTGGAACATAAGCCTTAAAAGGTCAAAGTAGCTTGGGATGAAATGGATATGACACGCAGATTCTTAATTGCTTTGTTCAGGAGAGAAACATGTCACTTCCAATCAGAGTTCATTGGCCAGGACTAAGGACGTGTTCAAACCTAGCTTCAAGGGAGTATGGGAAGTTGAAGGGTGAACGTGGTGAGTTAGTGAGCATTACCGTCTCTTCCATACCCATAAAACAAAATACTGTTTAAATAAGAATAGAATCAGTGTTCAATGGGGAGAGGAACAACATAGATATACCCATACTCAGACCCATGTGTTCTCCATCTTCCCTAGACCCTCATTCCTAAAGCTAGAGCTCATGCGGTCAGTGAAATTCCCAGTTGTGTGGGAAACACTGGTGCTTCTAGAACAGTCTCTGAGCAGAACCATATGGTCCTCAGCAAGGTGGGGCATCTTCTAGGCAGTAGTGGCTTTGAAATGACAGCACACAGAACAGAGAAGAGAGAAACTGGCCAAAAATCCAGCTGAAATGCTTGTGTTCCAGCTCACCTTTTCATCAGAGGCACAAGATTTTTAGTTTCCAATAATTAAACACAATACTGTTCAGAGACAGGAAATGCCTAGCTGAACTATACCCTTGGGAGGAGGATTCTACAGTGAATTAAAACTGATCTATGTTACACGGTGGATGACTGGCCAGCAAGGAAGCCCAAGATCGCGTTAGCTCCACAGGACAGGGAAAGTGATGCTGTCTCATGTGACCACCCGGGGGCAAGCACTGGTGGCTGAGGGTGCTTTTCCACCATCTCCTGTGGTATTGACTTGCATTCCTAAGACAGAGGAGGCCAGGACTGAACCAGATCCTGCAGTGATCTCTGGCAAGCATCTGCGGTCACTGCGCCTGAATCATTCCAAGGGAAGGAGCCTTCTGCCAAGATCAGAACTGAATGATGCCTTAGGAGTAATCAAGGGCGAGCCTCTCGTTTTCCAGCAGAGGAAAATCAAGGTTAGCAGAATGGGGTGCTTCCGAGGCTGATGTGAAGCCTTAAATAACTTCCATCCTTTCAGATCTTCCGGTGGCCGCCTATCAAATTACAATGGGGGGCAGGTGCCTCCTCTGTGACCTCCATATTTCCTCTGACCCTCAAAATGGGCTGTCATGTGGGTAGTATTATTCCCCAGAGAAACTCGCCAGGGTCTCAAGCCAATAGCAAGCTCTCTTCTGCCCTTTCCTTCTCTTTCCTCTTCTCTTTTTCCATTTGTCTTTCCTGCATGCTTCTCAGGAATACTAGAAGGATATATAGGCAATGCTACTCTTTCCAGGTGCCCAGATATTGGATGGTCATCCTCACTGGGCTCTGCTTTCTTGTAAGTGGACTTTCCTGCTGGGATGGCAAAGGGGGCCGCTGGCTGCTCTGGATCCTCCCTCTGCTACTTTAGTAAGACCAGTAGAAAAGAATGATGCTTTCCTGAGAGGTCACCCAGAGGCCTGCACAAGGCTCTCATGGGCCAGACCTGGGCCCCATGATCACACCCAGAATCAAGGCCCCATAAGTACTGCGAGGCTCCCCCACCAGATACTGAGTGGGCCAAAAACAACTGTTCCCTGTGTTCTAAGGAGAGAGGTGACTTCCACATTCTGCCCTCCTCCGTGTTTTCAGGTCAAGGCCTCTTCACGCTGTAGTTTACAGTTCCTCAGCCGTGGAGCTGCTCTTACAGGGCAAATGCTGGGCAATGCATAAAGGGGAGAGGGAATGGTCTCTTCCTTGCCGCAGGCTCAGAGGACTCGTGGATTCCTTCTCTTCTGCGCTGTTCAGACTGGAGGGGAAGCAGGGATCTTCGTGATTTGTACTGAGAAAAGGAATATTTTCTAGACTTTGTGTCGTCTGGAAGAATCTATGACATTATTTAAAAGTATTTTGCCCTATCAGTGTCTCCTACATTCCACTACAAATGTCATCCCATTGCAGAGGCTTGAAAAAAATCTTTCTTTCATCAAGAAAAGGCTGCCTTGGCCAAAACACACAGCAGGAAGACTCACTGCTGTCTCATTCTTTCATGCCCCCTACGGTTCAATTACACCAAGTTACCCAGAGCTTCTAAAATTACATTTAAAAAAAAAAAAAAAAAAGAAAAGATTGACGTTTGCATTTTTATCAAGTGGTTTCACGAACAGTTAAGTGTGCCGTAAGAGCTAGTTCTACAGTTTGAAACCCAAAAATGGGGGTGGAGCAAGAACCTGGAGAACAGAAACCTAAAAATAGTTTAGGCAATGAGGCGAAGAAAGCCAGGCAGGTATCTCAAGGAAGCTTTTTCCACCTACAAAAGTGCACCCAAGCTCTCGGAAGCCAGGCTGAGCCGTTTATCAAGTAAATTCACTTCATTTCAGAAGAAGTGATAAATATGGTCATCCAAAAGTCTTAGGAAGACTTAAAAAGTCTTCTTTTTAAGAATGAGAAAACATCCAGTGATAATGGCCCCGTTCAAACCCTCACTTCGGGGCCAGCAAGAAAACCATGGCCCCAATAAGGACTCCATTGGAAGGCTTTTGTAGTTAATTAGCCAAAGTGTGGGATATGCTGCCTTTTTTTTTTTTTTTGAAGATTTTATTTATTTATTTGAGAGAGAGAATGAGAGAGAGAGAGAGAGAGCACATGAGAAGGGGGAGGGTCAGAGGGAGAAGCAGACTCCCTGCCGAGCAGGGAGCCCGATGTGGGACTCGATTCCGGGACTCCAGGATCATGACCTGAGCCGAAGGCAGTCGCTTAACTACTAAGCCACCCAGGCGCCCCTATGCTGCCTTTTTTACCAGCTTCCTTCACGCTTTTGGAAAAACAGAATCTAACACTTCACTCAGATGGCAAAGGAAGCAGAGGTGACAACTGTAAAATTTGAGAAATAGGAGCTACTAATTTAATATATTTGATAGGAGCTGAAAATTTTAGAAATAGGTAGCATTTTAGACATTCATTGAACCACACCCAATTTTTAGGTCACATTTTTTTTCTGTCTTTCCTTGTCTTTTTTTTTTTCAAGTGAGAGTAACTGGGTTGAAGACAAGGCTTGGCAGAGTTTGCCTAAAGCTAACCTATAGTTTACAAGGGAACCAAAGGGTGTCATTCAGCCAATGCACCTATCCCTACCCACACCACCCCATCGGCTAAGGCATTTTAGCTGTGGCTGTGGACATGCCTGGAATCAGAAAGCTCTGCGGTATCCTGAAGGCTTCCAAGTCCACCACGTACCTTGTTGACATTTGAGCTCTCCGTGTTGTGGTTCTTCACTGCTAAAGAACTTCATCTCCACTGTGATTGATTCACTATTTCGATTCATATTCATATCTTTCCAATCATCCTGAGTGCAGTTCAAAATATCAGCAATTCATATCCCACAGCACAGGGTTACAGTTTGTAAGAATATTAACTACAACGGAAAGGAAAATAGATCAGACCCATGGGGAGAGCAAAATACTCTTGAATAAAAACTTATTCTCCTGGTGTCTGTCAGATGCTCTCAGATGTCTGTCAGAACTCCAGATGCTCTGATATACTCTCTTTATGCAGGAGCAGCTAGACAGATGAGTGGGAGAACCTAAAATAGAAAATGGAGCAAATGATGTACGCACCTCAAGAAAATCCTACACATTGAGATTATTGGGTCATTACATTTGTCCCTAAGATAACCAGCTTTTAAAACCAATTTTACAAGACCCATGGGCTATTTCACTCTTCCAATTACATTTAGTTTCATGGCTGAATTAATAACAAATGATGTTTATGGTATGAGCAGGATTATAAATACTCAAGGTGATATTTTCAAGAGGTCACCATATTTTAATTGCTATGTATAATTATTCTCATTTTCACAGATGAAACATATGACCTACAAAATAGTAGCCCTGAGTGAAAATAATGTGCGTAGAAAACATGACCACCACTTGAAAATGTGACCACCGCTATAATATATTCAGAAAAAGTTGGCATCCCATGGGACATATCTTGGTCTCCACCCAAAGGAATTTATTTCCACACTGATGTTCAAAAATGACCTTGTAAAAGAATATCTCAGCCATAAATAGTCCCCCCAGGACCCATAGCATCAATATATTTGAGTGGAACTTGAGTGGATTTTTTTGAAAAGCATTGCTAACAATGAAATTTTCAGAGAGGTGAGGCTAAGAAAAAATAAGATGCTCTATCATTACACATTTTCATTGGTTTGGAAATGTTTCCATCCATCTGAATGAACCTCCTATGCACCAAGCACTATCTGATCCTGAATCATGAAACTTTGCCTTATAAGCTGTCTCCATCTTCCACTTGTTCCCTGAAACTTAGATGCCAATCATCTCTCCTTGCCTTTTAGCTCCATTTTCCTAACCTCATTGATGTACACACCTCTTCCTTCTCTCCCACTATCTTCCACAAAACCACCTCTAAGAGACCAAGGTCTGGTTTGGAAATGAGCTCCCCCAGAGCTTCCCACCTACCTTAACCCCACTTCCTGTGATCAAGACTGTGGGGTTCTCTGACTCTGAGGGTGGAGGGCTGCCTTTCATTTGCAAGATTGTCCTTTGCCCTGGGTAATAGCCCCGCTCCTCACAGAGGCCCTCCCTAATCCCAGTCTAAGTGATTTTCTCTATCATAGCATTCTGATCATTTCCTTCCTTGCACGTATCACAGTTCATAATTGTGTTTTTATGTTTATTTGTGTGATTATTATGCGCCCCTCCCAAATACATTGTAAGCTTCATGAAAGAGAAACTCTGTTTTGTTCATTGCCCTACACCCAACACCTAGCACAGTTCATAATATACAGTAGGTACATGAGTGCTTGAATAAAATTCTTTCCTCTGTGTTTTATTGCACCCACATTATTCAATGGCCAGTGTGTCTCCCTGGATATTCTGTAACCCCTTCCATTACTGAGCATAAGCAGTCATTCAGAAAATGATAAAGAAAAAAATACTCTAGCAATATGAACTGGTACACACCTACTGGGTAGCAAGCAGAAAAACTAGATGGCTAAAAACATTGTGTCTGAGGTTCTCAAA
This sequence comes from Leptonychotes weddellii, assembly GCF_054177405.1. Lineage (NCBI taxonomy): Eukaryota > Metazoa > Chordata > Mammalia > Carnivora > Phocidae > Leptonychotes > Leptonychotes weddellii. Next base: position 291 of record NW_027775359.1, on the reverse strand, counting down.
GTGACGTCTTAGGACTGCTGTTGACATATTATTAAGGGTCTGCAAAGTCTGAGAATTTTTTTTTAATTTTGCATTTTCCATCAAATAATCATCTGAAGTTTTAATATGAGGGCACCTGGATGGCTCAGTTGGATAAGTCAGTGACTCTTTTTTTTTTTTTAATTTTTTTATTCTTATATTATCCCCATACATTACATCATTAGTTTTAGATGTAGTGTTCCATGATTCATTGTTTGTGCATAACACCCAGTGCTCCATGCAGAATGTGCCCTCCTCAATACCCATCACCAG
>NW_027775358.1:0-292 GCF_054177405.1 Leptonychotes weddellii | reverse complement strand
TCTTTGGTTTAAAATCTAATTTATCTGATATAAGAATTGCCACCCCAGCTTTCTTTTGGTGTCCATTAGCATGGTAAATGGTTTTCCACCCCCTCACTTTCAATCTGGGGGTGTCTTTGGGTCTAAAATGAGTCTCTTGCAGACAGCATATCGATGGGTCTTGTTTTTTAATCCAATCTGATAGCCTGTGTCTTTTGATTGGGGCATTTAGCCCATTTACATTCAGGGTAACTATTGAAAGATACGAATTTAGTGCCATTGTATTGCCTGTAAAGTCACTGTTACTGTATAT
>NW_027775357.1:0-292 GCF_054177405.1 Leptonychotes weddellii | reverse complement strand
CTCTGATTGACTTATTTCACTCAGCATAATACCCTCCATTTCCATCCACGTCGTTGCAAATGGCACGATCTCATTCCTTTTGATGGCTGCATAATATTCCATTGTATATTATGCAGCCATCAAAAGGAATGAGATCGTGCCATTTTAATTTTTTAATTTAAGTTTAGTGTATTATTAGTTTCAGGGGTAGAATTTAGTGATTCATAATTGCATGTAACACCCAGTGCTCATCACATCAAATGCTTTCCTTAATGCCCATCACCCAGTTACCCCACCCTCCCACCCACCTCAT
>NW_027775356.1:0-292 GCF_054177405.1 Leptonychotes weddellii | reverse complement strand
TCATCTCTGCACCCAACATGGGGCTTGAACTCACAACCCTGAGATCAGGAGTCGCACACTCTACCGACTGAGGCAGCTGGGCACCCCAGGAGCGTTCCGTTTTTGAACTGGCATCTGTCCCCTGGGGAAGAGGCGTCTTCTCAGCCCAGAAACTAGAATTGAGCTAGTGAGCCTGAGATTACTGGGCCATGGCTCAGCTTCCAGGGTCTGAAACCTGATCTGTCACAGTGTCACCAAAGCAGTCCCACCCTGAGCAAACAAGCCAGGAATTGGGGGCTATGGTAGTCAGAAT
>NW_027775355.1:0-292 GCF_054177405.1 Leptonychotes weddellii | reverse complement strand
TCTTATTCTTGGAGAAGTTTTCTAAAGATCCCTGCCCCTCTAAGGCATGTTCTGAGATTAATAAATGTGTCTCCTTCATGTATACCTCAGGCACTTTTCAAACTGTTGCTCTGTGCTGTGTCTCAGCTGGGTTATTTGTTATACTTGTTCTTTAAAGATGGGGAGTCAGTTTCTTATTTTCTGCAGCCTCTTCTAGAGCTGAGGTCACTGATTTTTAAAGTTCCTGGTATTAAGCCCCTCTGATTGTAAAAACTCATGAAGTTAAGCCCCTCTGATTTTTTGATTTTCAAAG
>NW_027775354.1:0-292 GCF_054177405.1 Leptonychotes weddellii | reverse complement strand
CTTTCGGCTCAGGTTATGATCTCAGGGTCCTGGGACTGAGCCCCTCATCCAGCTCTCTGCTCAGCACTGAGTCTGCTTCTCCCTCTCCCTCCACCTCTCTCCCTGCTTGTGCTCTCTCTCTTGCTACCTCTTTTTCTCTCTCAAATAAATAAAATCTTTTATTTATTTATTTATTTATTTATTTATTTATTTATTTATTTATTCTTATGTTAATCCCCATACATTACATCATTAGTTTTAGATAAATAAAATCTTTTTTAAAAAAAGTAAAAAGATACTAGATATTGCTCTT
>NW_027775353.1:0-292 GCF_054177405.1 Leptonychotes weddellii | reverse complement strand
TAGGGATGGAGCTTGTTAACCAAATACAAGATAACGGCCTGTGAGTGAGCTGCTTCGGACCTCCTCCAGGGCCAGGGCCCCCGAGTGTGCTCTTGCTCTTTCCCGGTCGTGGCCCCGCCTGGGGCGTGCATGCGGGTTCGTTTGTGCTGTTCCTGCTGTGGGCCGCTGCAGCCAGAGGAGGGGTGAGGAGGAGCAGGGGTTCCAGGGGGTGGCTCGTTGTCCAGATCGTGTCCGATCCCTCCAGGTGACGCACATAAACACGTGCTCATGTTCTTAAGCAGTCGTTAACACT
>NW_027775352.1:0-292 GCF_054177405.1 Leptonychotes weddellii | reverse complement strand
TTGATGTGTTCACTGACTTTACTAACACTACATTTACCATGTTATCACCATGGAATGTAAATTCAGGTTAGACAAGAAAATTTCACAAGTGTCATAAAGCATTCTGGAATATACCAAAGTTTGTGTATAATGTCTGACCAAACCACCTTGCTGATGAATCATTAATCACTTCAATTATAGGTAATTTGTTAACATTTATGATTCTTACAGAGAAAATAAACAAACTTCATACATTTAAAAAGTGTTTTTCATCTAACCTTTGCATTAGTACTTAAAATACACATTTCTATTT
>NW_027775351.1:0-292 GCF_054177405.1 Leptonychotes weddellii | reverse complement strand
AGCCCTGTGGCTTTCCTCACTTTCCTGTTTCACTTCCCTTAGGTTCCTCACCTGAGCACCCTGAGATCACCTCCCAAATAAATTGCCTGCCCCCAAGTCCTCGTGTCTGGGTCTCCTCTGATGGGAACACAAACTGACCCAGTGACCTACGTCCAGCTTCCTGACCAAGAAGGAAAGGCAACCAAGTAGAGTAGAAGACGTTTGGTGAAAGCGGCAAGAGGAAAAGACTGGAAAAGCCTGAAGAGTTTCTTCCATACTGAGGCCATGAGGGGCTAGCCCATCCTACATTCTT
>NW_027775350.1:0-292 GCF_054177405.1 Leptonychotes weddellii | reverse complement strand
TGCTCGGCAGGGAGTCTGCTTCTCCCTCTGGCCCTCCCCCCTCTCATGTGCTCTCTCTCATTCTCTCTCAAATAAATAAATAAAATCTTTTTTAAAAAAAAGATAGCAAGTGTTCAAAAGGATAGAGAGAAATCAAACTCTTCATGCACTGCTGGTGGGATTACGAAAAATGGTGCTGCTGGTTTAGAAAACTGCTTGGGTGCAGCTCCTTACAGTGTTACACACAGTTACCTGTACCCATACTATTCCACGCCCAGGTACGCAGATCATCCTCAATTTACAATGGGGTTGT
>NW_027775349.1:0-3689 GCF_054177405.1 Leptonychotes weddellii | reverse complement strand
ATTTTCAACTTTTTGAGGAACCTCCATACTGTTTTCCAGAGTGGCTGCACCAGCTTGCATTCCCACCAACAGTGTAGGAGGGTTCCCCTTTCTCCGCATCCCCGCCAACATCTGTCGTTTCCTGGCTTGTTAATTTTAGCCATTCTGACTGGTGTGAGGTGGTATCCCATTGAGGGTTTGATTTGGATTTCCCTGATGCTGAGCCATGTTGAGCACTTTTTCATGTGTCTGCTGGCCATTTGGATGTCTTCTTTGGAAAAAATGTCTGTTCATCTGCCCATTTCTTGATTGGATCATTTGTTCTTTGGATGTTGAGTTTCAGAAGTTCTTTATAGATTTTGGATACTAGCCCTTTATCTGATATGTCATATGCAAATATCTTCTCCCATTCTGTCAGTTGTCTTTTGGTTTTGTTGACTGTTTCCTTTGCTGTGCAAAAGCTTTTTATCTTGATGAAGTCCCAATAGTTCATTTTTGCCCTTGCTTCTCTTGCCTTTGGCGATGTTTCTAGGAAGAAGTTGCTGCGGCTGAGGGGAGACCTTCCTATTTATAGCACTTCTACATTTCTCTATTTGGAAACAAGTTTGTGCTCAACTCATTCCACTTGTTTTTATGAATTTCAGTTACATCCTTTCTTGGGCTTTGGCTTTCCACTCTGTTAAGGTTTTTACTTAAGCATAGAGCCTGCCCTCTTGCCTCTAGTCCAGGGTAGACTTTGCTTAGATTGAAGACACCCATACGATAGTTCATTGATACTGGTCCCTCTACTCCAAGAAGCCTGGAGGTAGCTCACCCCAGGCTCAACACACACAATACCTCTACTCGCTTTCTCCTTCATCTATTCTCTTGCATTAGTTAGGTCTATGTATGGTCATCCTCTGTTTAATTAAAAACTTCACATTAACAAGGGTAAAGTTGTATTTCTTCCTGATTCTCCTTACAGTATCTAGCCCAGTGTCTAAGAACTGAGCAGCTAAAAAGCAAGCATTTGCAAAATGAAGAATTCCATCTTTTTGACATTTTAATATCCATTTTCCAGTTTCAGGATCCAGAGCTTTAGGGAGCCTGTTGGCTGCAGATTGCTGTTGTTCTATCCATAGGTGTAAGTGCTATAGCCAACTTATTTCTGAGCCCCTAACAACAATGTCTGGCATCTCATTGGTCATTGTAGCCACATGGCTTAGATAGGCTCATACTTACAGGATTCCCTTCCTGGAGTATGATTAGTAGATTAGAGTGTTTGGTCTTTAATATATAACTACACAAATAAGTATTTTCTGAATTGTTGTCCCAAGCTTGTTCTCCCAGAAGTTTGTATGCTATTTATATTCTCATTTCCATGACCTATGAGATCTTCCTACCATATATTCCAGCATCCTGATGTTTCACTTTACTGATGAATTTAGTGTCTTATGTAAACATGTAAATCATAAATCATTCCCTTCTACAGGTAATTTATCAAATTGATATGTCAACAAAGAAAAATTCTAGATTCCAGGTAATATCAGGGCTCAGTTTCCCCTTAAAGCACCTATTCTTCCCATTTACCTGAGACTTAGGAAGATGGGTTGGTTCTGACCCCTCAGAAAACAGCAACTCAGCCTTTCCTAATTATACCCACACACAGCATGCCTATCATTTTATCCTCACCTTAATTAAAGACAATTCTAGTTTTGTTTCTTGTCTGGGGTAAAAATAGTTGTATTGACTTAGAATTATAGAAATTTCTTCTCAACTACTCAAGTCCAAATCTTCATGATAGAGAATGTATCTGATAATTGTTACTGCTATTTTTGACAGATGTTCAATATGTAATAATGATCTGCTGTTTTGACTAATCCAGCCAAATCAACAGCTTTAGACAGAATCTAAAGGCCAGTTTGGGAGCACTGCCAATATCTATTCCAAGGGATTTTAACAATATAAATCCTCAAATGAGCGAGAGAGAGGGAGAGAGAGAAATATGTGAATTTTCAGGCTATTTCCAGAAAACTGAACAGAGTATAGCTCAAAAAGAAAAATCAAGCAGGGAAAAAAAAATATGGCCAGTATAATAGTTCATAGGTTCAATATTTACCAGTTTGTGTACCATCTGAGCTATTTCGTTTAATCAACCATGCACATGGCACTTTTATTCTCAGGGGACATTATCGCCATGACAACTTTATCAGACTAAACACTGAAACACAGCTCTTGGAGTGATCTCAATTTGGGTATGGTTTAGAGTATTATTTATGTTATTCTTTTATCAACATACTTGCTGTGCCAAACAGAGATGAGAAAAATTTTTAAATGACTATTAAAATCACAATAAAAAATGTAAAAACTTTACAAAGAGAAAAGGAATAAGCCATTAGGCAGAAAAATGGGCAATCAAAGGAGCTATTGCGCTTGGCAGATGGAAACGCAGCAGGTGCCTTGGTGTGATGGGACCTCGCTTCCCATCATGCATGCGCTGCAATGATGTAGGCTGACAGGGAAGGGAATTAATGTGTCGGAGCAGGTACTTTCTGTCCATTAGCTGATTCCCAATACGTTCTCACAGACTGCTACCCGTGGCTCTTTGATAAAATGGTTTACAATACACAGCTCCAAAAGTTGTATGGGGAAGGATGGCTGTGAGTCACCCTCCCTTCAATGCCTCCTCAGCTTAACAAAGTGTGAGTGACCAAGTAAACCTTTCTCCACCCCAAACTGGGATTAGCAATTTCAGGCCATGAATAAATTATTTGAGTACAGATGCTATGAATACATCAAGGTGACCAAAGGCCACAGCCTCTCAGTGTGGGGGATGGAAGGAGACACTGCTGAAGAGAATTCTCAAGGTAACGAATTAGCTCTCAAACAAATGAGTCTTGGGAAGGCTATACAAGTCCACTCACCTTTGCTTTCAGAGAAAAAATGCCAAATTATGAAGAGTCCACCTGAATTGGTGGGTCAGCTTAGACGGACAAAGCCTATTAGGCACAGTAAATGCTGCTGCGTGGGAGCTTCATCATGTCAGGCTGCTTCCTTCCTGCCCTTTCCTTTCTTTTCCTTTCAAGGCTGAGTTTCAGTTTCAAATCTGTAACACAGTTGCCTGTGAAACCTCAAAATGAGAGTGAAATAGAAGAAAGGAGTTTAAAGTTAAATGTGTACAATTGATAAGATTAGTGGTTTCCAGATCCTTGTCCAATGAACTAATTGAATTTCCAAATTGTTTATTAGTCTTGGCTGTTAAGACAACCAGATGAAGAAAGGATAGGCTTTATTATTGTGTTCTGTCCATTTTCATGACTGAATTGGAAAGCCAGGCGTGACTATGCTACTCATTATGTGTAGTCCTCAAAGGAAAGAGGAGGAGTGTGGGTTGGCATTTATGTGAAAACCCTAGAAATCATGTACACGTGGGAGAAGCATTAACAGTCTGGGGATTCAATTCTAGCCTTCCTCATCTCCTAAGTAAGGGACATGTTATTCTATCTCAAGACATCCTGTATTTTTTTTCTGCATACTTATATTGCCATTTATAAATAATTTTCATTTAATGTCAAACTTCACTAGATTTTAAGTGACACAAAGAAAGAAACTGGATATAACTTGTCCCAGCACCTAGCAAAATGTTAGTTACAAAATGCTGGTCACATGGTAGGAACTCAGTGAATATTTGTGGAAAGAAAAAAAAGGAGGAGGGAAGGAGATACTAATGG
>NW_027775348.1:0-292 GCF_054177405.1 Leptonychotes weddellii | reverse complement strand
TGACTTATTCCAATGTATTAAAATTTGTTGTAAAATTTGTGTTAAAAATTCCATTGTATTTCTCGAAGTGTAGTCCAAGGACGTACAGCACCAGTATCATCTGGGAGCTTGTTAGAAATAGAGAATCAGGGCGCCTGGGTGGCTCAGTCGGTTGGGTGACTGCCTTCGGCTCAGGTCATGATCCTGGAGTCCTGGGATCGAGTCCCGCATCGGGCTCCCTGCTCAGTGGGAACTCTGCTTCTCCCTCTCCCACTTCCTCTGCTTGTGTTCCCTCTCTCGCTGTGTCTCTCTC
>NW_027775347.1:0-292 GCF_054177405.1 Leptonychotes weddellii | reverse complement strand
GGGGTAGATTGGAATAGAGGGCAGGAAGTGTCTTCCTCAAGTAATTCCTGAAGCTCTCAGGATAGCAAGCATACAACCACACACAGAAGAACTATATACACATTACTACATCCCTCCAGACCCAAAATGAATGTATCCACACTCAACTGCCTCTTAGCCAGATCCCAAAATGCCCCTGGCCACGCTAACTCTAACCTACACTAGAGGAGTTATGGTGGAGGGAAAGTTAAAGTGGAAAGAGAGAGTTTTCACTCTTAAAACATTTAAAACCTTCAAAATTGTGTGATTGCAT
>NW_027775346.1:0-292 GCF_054177405.1 Leptonychotes weddellii | reverse complement strand
TTATTAAAAAGGGAGACTGCAGGGGCGCCTGGGTGGCTCAGATGGTTAAGCGTCTGCCTTCGGCTCAGGTCATGATTCCAGGGTCCTGGGATCGAGCCCCATGTTGGGCTCCTGGCTCATCAGGGAGCCTGCTTCTCCCTCTCCCTCTGTCTCCCCCCTGCTCATGCTCTCTCTCTGTCTCTCTGTGTCTCAAATGAATAAATACAATCTTTAAAAAAAAAGGGGGGGGCGCCTGGGTGGCTCAGTCGGTTAAGCGACTGCCTTCAGCTCAGGTCATGATCCCAGGGTCCTG
>NW_027775345.1:0-292 GCF_054177405.1 Leptonychotes weddellii | reverse complement strand
TCTAGAACCCTGCCCCAAACTTGACGCTGAACCCAGACCCAAACCCTTAACCACACTTTGTTTATGCATTCGCCACTGATGGACATTTGCATGGTTTCTACCTTTTGATTTTGTGAACATTGTTCGGGTTGGAGGTAGGGTTAGGGTCTTGGGCTGGGGTCAGGACCAGGCTTGAGATGAAGTTTGGGTCAGAATCATGTTCAGTCAGGGGCAGGGTCATGTTCAGTGGCACTGTTTGGGTCAGGGACTGTTGTCATTCCATATTGTTTCCAATTAATTGTTCCTTAGCTAT
>NW_027775344.1:0-292 GCF_054177405.1 Leptonychotes weddellii | reverse complement strand
TACATAGAGCAGGCTCTGGAGAAGTGTCAGGTACCCTCTTGAATTGTTACCTGTAGGGTAGGACAGTGAGACCGAGGTGATGTGAGATCCCTTGGAGCACCCCATTTCTGTAATTCTTCATTAGGGAATCGTTGCTTCTGATATTAGGCCATTCTTGCCTCTCATTGGCTCCAGTGACGTTTCCTTTTTTTTTTTTTTTTTAAGATTTATTTATTTATTTTAGAGAGAGAGAGAGAGAGAGAGTGAGCACGAGTGGGAGGGGCAGAAGGACAGGGACAGAGAATCTCAAGCC
>NW_027775343.1:0-292 GCF_054177405.1 Leptonychotes weddellii | reverse complement strand
GCGGGGAGCCTGCTTCTCCCTCTGACCCTCCCCCTCTCATGTGCTCTCTGTCTCTCTCATTCTCTCTGTCTCAAATAAATAAATAAAATCTTTAAAAAAAAAATGATGGATTCTTTGTTTCATATAACTAGTACCACATCATAGGTATTCAATAAAATTATTTTGAATGTCAAATTAATGCATTAAGTCCTTTATGGTTATATATGTTTTTAATTCTATTATTCCCCATTAAAATTATTCTTAAAAATATTATTTTACCGGCTCCTGGGTGGCTCAGTTGGTTAAGCGACTG
>NW_027775342.1:0-292 GCF_054177405.1 Leptonychotes weddellii | reverse complement strand
TACCTGATGGCAACAATCCTTGTTTTGTTTTATAATTGTGTTGCATGTTTGGTTTAGCATCTCTCCAGGAAGTGGAATCACCTCTTAGCATCTACCAAAGCATTTTCTATACAATGAGTGTTCAACAAATAAATGTCTTCTGAGAAAACAAATGAATGACTGAAAGGAAATTTTATTGTTGTTCTCTGGAGGGATTACTAGTCAAAATGTTTTCCCAGTACTTTTATGTCTTTTTTACCTCCTTAATCTTTTCAGTAAATTAGATTTCACCTATAATTTATGTCAGGCATTA
>NW_027775341.1:0-292 GCF_054177405.1 Leptonychotes weddellii | reverse complement strand
GCATTCTTGGGGTGTCGAGATGTGGGGGTGAAGCTGCAGGTGTGGTCTGGGGGCCATGCGGCCTTGGATGCCACCGTCTAGGAAGGTGGAGCGAGGGTGCTGGGAGCCGTGGCAGGCAGAGGTGGCCTCCTGAGAAGACACGCCACCTTGGCCTGGGGACAGAGGGCGGCTGTCAGCCTCAGGCAGGGGCAGGAAAGTCAGACCAACGAAAACATGTTAGAAACAATCATCAGAAAACATAGGATCCGCTCCCAGCCAACACCCAGCCCTAACCACATGGAATGAATTGGTG
>NW_027775340.1:0-292 GCF_054177405.1 Leptonychotes weddellii | reverse complement strand
TCACAGAAAGACCTGGGGTGCCTGAGCATGGCAGAGCTCCCAGGTACCGGAGCAAGGGAGCCAACTGCAAAGATGGAGCCAAGGAGTGGGCTTTCAGCTCAGGGTTGCCATAAACTGTGATCCACAGCACAGTTGGGCCACTTCTCTTCCAGCAGGGACCCAACAAGTGGCAGATCTGGGGAGGATCCCCTACCTACCCCGGGAGGAATGGCGCGGGAGTGCACCACAGGAATCTGCTGGGTTTGGAGACTCCACACAGGGTCATGTGCCAGAGATAGAAATGCTCTGTCAC
>NW_027775339.1:0-292 GCF_054177405.1 Leptonychotes weddellii | reverse complement strand
CGGGGGGCAACAACAGTGAGCTTCTGTAAGCAACTAGTGAGCATGTGCAGAAAGCAGCCCCTCTCTGCCAGATTGGGAGAAATCACACAAATTCAGTCAGCACCATCCTAGAGAAAGCAAACAAAAAGGAGACTGTCAGCAGTCTGGCTACAGGATCAAGGGAAGGCCTTAAAGTTTGTCCTATCTTTTCCCAGGCAGTGGGAAACAAATACACCAAGCATGGTGAAGGTTTAAACCTGAATGTGTCTGGATCTGAGCTATGTACTCACTGCACACTCTGGCTAAAACACTT
>NW_027775338.1:0-3690 GCF_054177405.1 Leptonychotes weddellii | reverse complement strand
TTTGTTCTCTGGCGCCTTTCCCTGGCGGCTTTCTGCGTCTCCTCCGTGAGTCAGAGCAGAAGAGACCGTTTCCAACCCTCTGCCTCAGAGCAGAGAGACCTCAGTCTGTTCTTCAGTAAGCTCTCCAGGCTGCACCGTCTCCGTTTCTGTCCGTGCTGCTATAAACTGCAGCGTCCTGGGTTTGCGCCCCTCCGCAGCGCCCCCAGTCCTGCCTCCAGGTCAGAGCACGTCTCTGCCCTTTGTGCTTCTAAAACCGCCAGCCGCTCCCAGTTCCCGCGCACAACTCTGCCGCTTGGGGTCCTGTCCCGGGGACTGCAGTTCACATGCGCGTGACTCTGCCACTCGGGGTTTCCACCCCCGGGGTTGCAGTTCACCGGCGCACCCGGCGCACCCGGTTTCCATCTCTGAGGCTGCAGTTCACGTGCGCGCGACCGTCACTCCGGGTTTCTATGGGGGGGGGGGGCTGCAGTTCGTGTGCACGCGACCCCGCCGGTCTGGTCCTCCACTCCGGGGGCTGCCCTAAAGTCCTTTCCCGAGGCTACCGGTCTGCAAGTCTGTGCCCCGTCCGCAGCACGCGAGGCTGTCACTCACCGGTGGTGTAGGATCCCCACGGCCAGGCACCCTCCCGCTGCCATTTATCCTCCGATATCTGCCCCCAGAACCACGTCTCTCCGCTTCATACATCAAAACCAACCGCCTGTGATATTCTGTTTGTAGAGATCCAGATCTTCTTACATCTCAGGCTGGTTTCGTGGGTGCTCAGAGTGGTCTGGTAGATATCCAGCTCAATTCCGGGGACCAGTTGAAATAGGGTCCCCTACTCCTCCACCATCTTCCCCCTCCCCCAAGAAAATCATTTTAAAAAAGAAATACTTAGGTGTAAATCCAACACGACATGTTCAGGACTTGTATACTGAAACTACAAAATGTTCCTACTTTATTCTTTTTTCAAATTGTCTTAGGTACTCAGTTCCTTTCCTTTCATATACATTTTAGAATAAACACTCATATATTGCTGGTAGGGATATAAAATATTATAGCAGAAAAACAGTGTGGCAGTTTCTTAAAAGGCTAAGCATGTAACCACCATGCAACCTAGCAATTGTATCATAGGTATTTTTCCTAGGGGAATGAAAACTTACATTCACACAAAAGTATATACAGGCATGTTTATAGCAACTTTATTCATAGTAGCCCCAAACTGGAAACAATCCAGATGTCCTCCAACAGAGGAAAGATTAAGTAAACTGTGGTACATCCATGGAATTCTACCCCAAAATAAGAAGGAAAAAACTATGGATACATTCAACAACTTGGATAAATCTTCAGGGAGTTAGCTGTGTGAAAAAAGCCAATTCCAAAAGGTTACCAGCTGCACCATTCCATTTATATAACATTCTTGAAATGACAAAATTTAGAAATGGAGAACAAAATAGTGGTTGACCAGGGCTTAAAGAGTGAGTGGCTGTGGGAGGGAAGTTAAGTGTGGCCATATAAGTGCAACACGAAGGATCCTTGTGGTGATGGAGATGTTCTGCATCTTGACTGTATCCACGTCAATATTCTAGTTTTTACATCATACTATAGTTTTACAAGACGTTTTTGACGGGAAACTGGGTAATGGGGACATGGGATCTGACTATTTTATTTCTTACACCTGCATGTGAATCTACAATGATCTGAAAATAAAAAAGTTTAATTTAAAAAAGGAAAAGATGCACCAAAGGCTTTCTAATCATCCTCCATTCTAGGCTTTAACTATCCTTGATTTTTTTTTTTCCCTTTTTTCACCTTTGCAGCAATTACTATAATTGATCTGTGCCTTCCTGGACAGGATTTTGATAGGAAAGAGGTAAGAAGTAGACCTTAAAAAAAGAAGTCTATTCTTGATAAGAAAAATTATCTAATATTTGTAAAAATGAATGCTTCCCAGGTATTCAACTCTCTCATAAAATTTGAGAGTTTACAAGACCTTGTCAGTGTGTGTTATCCCTGATGCTTGGCAGCTGCTTTGCCACTGAATGGGCTGGGCCTCAGTTCTCCTCCACCAGTTCAGGGTGAAGAACATTCTCTGCTTCTCTGTGACAGTGGCCAAACTCCCACAGAGCCTGACAGTTTCATTCTGGATCCATTATACAATGCCAGGCCACCAGTGGACTCTGGGCTTCCTGTTGGTGGTTGGCTTCTGTGTCATGACCAATTTCTATGCCAAGTTCACCTTGCTGTGTGTCATCATGAGAGCACTACCTTTGCATATTCTGACCATGAGGTGTCAGGATTTGGGCTGCAGTATGAAGGTCAGCCTTGTCTCATGTGTACTGATGGCTTTCTTGTGTATGGTAGGCTTCTCATTTATGTTACTAGAGATTACAGAACTTGAACTCTGTTATGAAGGCTATCCACTCTCCTAGGAGCAAACTTCAAAATAGCTACCATGAACTTCTCTTTGTGCCTTTGAATATCAGGCTACTTTAGCAGTAGCCTGCATAAAATCAAATAGACCACACATCTGAGCCAGGAACTCTCAGGCTGTGGGGTTTTTTTTTTTCATTGTAGTAATATTCCTTTTGGTCTTTGGACCTTATAGACCTATGTCTTTATTTATTTTTTATTTATTTTATTTATTTATTTGACACGAGAGAGAGAAAGAGAGATAGCGAGAGCAGGAACACAAGCAGGGGGAGTGGGAGAGGGAGAAGCAGACTTCCTGCCGAGGAGGGAGCCCGATGCCGGGCTTAATCCCAGGACCCCAGGACCATGACCTGAACCAAAGGCAGATGCTTAACAACAGAGCCCCCCAGGTGCCCCCTATTTCTTTATTTAAATAACTCTTGGAAAGCAGGGAATGGGAATTGGATTTCTGTAAGATAGAGCATGATTTTCCTTTTTTGGGCATCACCTTGTGTTTTGTGACATTTGGAAACATATTGGATCTTGTGTTCTACATTCTGATCTGCAAAAACACTAGAAGAAGTGAGGGCCTAATGTATGTGTTATATGCAGACACTAGCGGATGTTTCTGCCAAGGCTATTGTGAGGTCATAAAATAGCATTTCTCAGACTGAAATCCCAGGAAATTGTCAATTTATGAGAAATTTAAATTTCTTGTGTTTTTATTACAATGATAACCTAACAAAAATATTAATGTAAACTTTGGGGGTCATCTGGATGACCCTTATGAAGATATGGCCATTGATTGCAATGTCATTTGGTGTCATGTAATTTCACTTTTTTTTTTTGATAAGATATTCATAAAACTCCTGTACCTTCAGAGTCTGTCTTTTTTTTAAATTTTATTTTATTATGTTATGTTAATCACCATACATTACATCATTAGTTTTTGATGTAGTGTTCCATGATTCATTGTGTATAACACCCAGTGCTCCATTCAGTATGTTCTCTCTTTAATACCCATCACCAGGCTAACCCATCCCCCTACCGCCCTCCCCTCTAGACCCCTGGGTTTGTTTCTCAGGGTCCATAGTCTCTCATGGTTCATCTCCCCCTCTGATTTCCCCCCCTTCATTTTTCCCTTCCTACTATCTTCTCTCTCTCTTTTTTTAACATGTAATGTATTATTTGTTTCAGAGGTACAGGTCTGTGATTCATCAGTCTCACACAATTCACAGCACTCACCATAGCACATACCCTCCCCAATGTCTATCACCCAGCCACCCCATCCCTCCCACC
>NW_027775337.1:0-292 GCF_054177405.1 Leptonychotes weddellii | reverse complement strand
CGCCTGGGTGGCTCAGTTGGTTAAGCGACTGCCTTCGGCTCAGGTCATGATCCTGGAGTCCCGGGATCAAGTCCCGCATCGGGCTCCCTGCTGGGCGGGGAGTCTGCTTCTCCCTCTGACCCTCCTCCCTCTCATGCTCTCTGTCTCTCATTCTCTCTGTCTCAAATAAATAAATAAAATCTTTAAAAAAAAAAAAAAAAAAGAAGGTTTTGCTCTGCTAGACATCAATGGCCTATGTTCCTTTTCCCCAAAGTCTCTTATATTCATTTTCATTCACTTCATGGGCTGAAGG
>NW_027775336.1:0-292 GCF_054177405.1 Leptonychotes weddellii | reverse complement strand
GTAGAGGATTGACTAGGAGAAAGATTTATAATTTCAATTTATAAATCTCTCTCTTTTGATTGCCTGGTTCTTTGGTTGTCTGGATAAGTTAGTAATTAAAAAAAAAAAAAAAGCATATGGAAGAGAATGTCCAGCTGTTCATCAAACCCATACCCATTTCTTTTTCTTTCTTAGCATATGTTTAGCCCATTTTCACCAGACTCTTTCACAGTTAAGTGTAGCCGCATTACTGAGTTCTAGCTGATAAAATGTCAGCAGAATGATATATACCAGTGCTACTCAGTGTGTGGTC
>NW_027775335.1:0-292 GCF_054177405.1 Leptonychotes weddellii | reverse complement strand
CCGGCTCTGGCTTCGGTGGAAATCCCAGGGGCGCATTATGATTGGCCAGCTTGGGTCACGTGGACACCCCTCGCTCACTCGGGCCCGTGGGATGGGGGGGAGGTGACTAGTGCTTGAGCTCCACTCCCGGGCCTACCAAACTGGGGAGAAGAGTGGGATCTGTGCTAAAAGAAGTCAGGAGGGTAAAGTCAAAAGCCCCTCATGATCTGACCTCATGGTCAGCTTAGCACCTCACTACTTGGTGTCCCACCTGGAACCTTACATCATAGCAACACCAGTCTCCTTGCACTTT
>NW_027775334.1:0-292 GCF_054177405.1 Leptonychotes weddellii | reverse complement strand
TACTCCCAAACATCACTGACACCTCCCATTTTTAGTATGCTCTGGGAAAAGGAAGAAACAAGCCAGCATCTTCTACCCTCCTCCTCTTGCTCTATTATCCATGTCTTCTACCCTCTTCTTCTACTCTCCTCCTCTTGCTCTATTAGCCATGTCTTCTACCCTCTTCTACTCTCCTCCTCTTGCTCTATTATCCATGTCTACTACCCTCTTCTACTCTCCTCCTCTTGCTCTATTATCCATGTCTTCTACCCTCTTCTTCTACTCTCCTCCTCTTGCTCTATTAGCCATGTCT
>NW_027775333.1:0-292 GCF_054177405.1 Leptonychotes weddellii | reverse complement strand
ATAGCTTTAGGGCCTCGACAAGGCTCAGCTCTGAGCCACAGCCACAGGGACCCTGGCCAGGTCCTGCCAGGTGGCTTTGCCCAGGGAGGCCCGGCATGTGAACTCAGGTGACTCTGTCAAGGCAGCCATCGTGGCTTTGGGCAGTGTGCTTTCTAAGGTTGCTAGAGTGGGGCTTATGAATATGGAAGCAGATGGGGGGCCTCGGCCCTATAGCTAGCTTGTAAATGCAATGTTTTATCACATGGGCACCTTTTGAAATTGCTCCTGGAGGAGACCCTATGGGATGGACCCT
>NW_027775332.1:0-292 GCF_054177405.1 Leptonychotes weddellii | reverse complement strand
TGAGTTGGTGTCAGGAAAACACGGAGACACCTAATATTGTTAGGGGCCTGTGAGCGCGCACACACACACACACACACACACACACACACACATACAGGGGCTATCTACTGTGTCTTTTGGGCTTGTGGAAAAGCTGGAAATAGTCTGAGGACCCCCAGCACCCAGGGCCCCTAGTCTGGGAACTACTGACGGAAAGAGTCTGAAAGCTTCTTCTAGCTCTGACAGCATCTTAGTTTGGGCTGACCATGCTGAAGGTCAGCCCAAACTCTTAAAAGCAATCCATGTGGTCAGT
>NW_027775331.1:0-292 GCF_054177405.1 Leptonychotes weddellii | reverse complement strand
ATCCCTTATCTGGTGTGCTCACCTTGGGAGCTATCTCTTGCTATTAATTTTTAAGCTTTTTTTTTTTAATATCTAATTCTATTTGGTAAATATCCAAAGGAGGAAAATGGGATGACCCTGCTCACCAGGGGTGTCTTTCTAAAGTCAAACAATTGTATTAAGCCTTATCTTAAGGAGCTCTAATGGGGGGCACCTGGGCGGCTCAGTCGGTTAGGCGTCTGCCTTGGGCTCGGGTCATGATCCCAGGGATTGAGCCCCACATGGGGCTCCCTGCTCAGCGGGGAGCCTGCTT
>NW_027775330.1:0-292 GCF_054177405.1 Leptonychotes weddellii | reverse complement strand
TACATTTCTGGGCGCCTGGGTGGCTCAGTTGGTTAAGCGACTGCCTTCGGCTCAGGTCATGATCCTGGAGTCCCGGGATCGAGTCCCACGTCGGGCTCCCTGCTCAGCAGGGAGTCTGCCTCTCTCTCTGACCCTCCCCCCTCTCATGCTCTCTATCTCATTCTCTCTCTCAAATAAATAAATAAAATCTTTAAAAAAAGAAATACATTTCTTAAGGCCATAGCTGCCAAACATCATGATTCCTCTGATGGATCAGGGCAGAGTAAATTGAAAATGTTCTGGAAAGGATTTA
>NW_027775329.1:0-292 GCF_054177405.1 Leptonychotes weddellii | reverse complement strand
TGGGTCTCCACATACTTGGGAGATAGTCTGTATATGGACAAGTGGTCAGGTCACAGTGTAAGTGGCCCGTGTGTCTGGGAGGCAGTGGGATGATCCTGTTTGATCCCTACTGTGGGGCCAGGCTCCCCGGCTCAGATGCAGGCTCTGCTGCTCCGTGGCTGGGTGGTGTTGGCCAAGTCAGTTTACCTCCCTGAGGCTCAGCTGCCTCAGTTGTCACAATGGGAATGACAATAGTCCTTACTGGGAATGGTTACTGTGAGAACTGAGAAATCTATCATTCCTGGTAAACAGG
>NW_027775328.1:0-292 GCF_054177405.1 Leptonychotes weddellii | reverse complement strand
GATCCCGCGCGGAGAAAGGGGCGTCTCGCCGGAGTCGGACGCTGTGCCCTTCACCTCCCCTTTGCCTAGAATAAGAGTGTGATTAATCTGTCTGTGGCTCGCAGTGTGTTCTTTCTTTATTGGTTTATTAGGAGGCATTATCTTGTCTACTACGGGTTTGTGAAATGTTACTACAAGTTATAATTCCCACAGTGAACCCATGTTAAATTATTGGCAAAGACAGTGTCGGTCTCAGGATACTTTCCCTCAAACAAAACAATCGCCTTCCCAGCGGCACCTGGGGTGGCTTTGG
>NW_027775327.1:0-3690 GCF_054177405.1 Leptonychotes weddellii | reverse complement strand
GAACATGCCTGGTAGTGCTGGTAAAAGCAGCCACTAAACTGATCAGAAAGCCGGGATGGGGAACCCTGACACGCCTGGCTTCTGGCTCACTCACGTCCTCGAGGACGCCGACCCCTGCTCCAGGCTTGCGTGTCATTTCCTATAACATTGAGGGGGTTAGAGCCACCAACGTCTCGAGACCCTTCCATTCTTAAAAACCGTATACGTGCAGTTGGGTAGGCCACCTTGGAACCCATGCATGGACGTGCTTCCAAGGCCTGGATTACAGCACGGTCCTTGCTGCTCCTCTGTCACCCATTCCCGGTGACCTGCTCACTTTTTGATCCTTTTCGTTCCAGACTCGGGAACAGCTCCAAGCTGACCTGCTGAGGTGTCAGGCCAAAATCGAAGACTTGGAGAAGTTACTGGTTGAGAAGGGACAGGTGAGCAGGAGTGATCGTGGGGTTTTGCACGTCTGTCCCCTCGTGGTGTCGCTGTGGCCTTGGTGCCGAGGGGGTCCCCCCTCTATGGGTCTGAGTTGTTTGCTCCAGAGACATTAGAGAAAAAAACACCCAGGCCGAACCCAGGCGAGAATGTCCTAGCTGAGGTGCCTATTTGCAGGGTTTTAAAAAACCAAAACATGTTATGAAATTCTAACTTGGCTTTTTCATTGTTGGCCAAGTGGGTGAAAGCAGGAGACAATTCAGAAAGCAAAGTGGTGACCAGAATCCTTTTTGACTTGAATCTGAAGGAAGCTGCATTCATTTATCGGGGTTTAGTTGTGAAAATGAACTGGCCCCTCAGCCTGTGCCTCAGGATTCCACGCTGTGTGTGACTCTGTCCCGGGAAATCCCAGCCCTTGAGTTTCTCAGAGTCGAGTCGCCTTCATGCACACATTCTCTGAGCGTGACAAGGCCGGGCTGATGGCAGGACACAGTAGGGAGGCAAAGTCCAGGCCCAGACCCGTGCCCTGGGTTGGGGGAGACCATGGAGGGGGCTCTGGGTGGTGGTCCAGCCTCTCAGAGGGAAACATCCAAAGGCAGCGCCCACCTGGAGTCAGTGCAGGTCAGCTGTTCTCTCTGTGGTAGGAGGTAGCTGGAACTTCTCAGCGGCTTAGCACAGTGAGGTTTATTTCCTGCTCAGTACACCGTCTGTCCCTCCTGGAGGCAGGGGTCGCCCACTCTGGGGGTCACTCAGGGATCCTGTGCCGGAGGCACCGCTATCTGGGAACCGCCCCATCCATGGCGCGCCCTCCTCTGCCGAGGGCAGGAGAAGGCGGGTTTGCTGCCTCCGCGCCTTTCTCCCAAACAGTCACGGGGCCCCCCTCACACCTCACGGTGAGGGTGCCGAGGGCCGTGTGGGGGTGGGTGGAGTCAGGTGGCACCATGGTCCCGGTGCACAGGCAGGCCGTGGGCGCTGAGGTGGGCTGGCGAGGGTTTCCTGAGGTCCTTGGCTGGCACGCGGGGCCTGGGGCTGGGTGTTCAGGGAAGGTGGTGTCCGGGGTTCTGAACAGGTGGCTTAGAATGAACTCGGCCTCGTGCCCAGTTAGCGGCACGAGGGCTCGGGTGGTGGTGACCAGGATGCTCTGGGCACGGACGGAGCCGACGAGTGGCCAGCCCCCGCGTACTGCTTCTGTAACCGTGGTCCAGAACGCCCCACAGAGGCAGGGGAGGGGTGAAGGGCAAACACGCTGGGACTGGCTTGCCTGACGTGTTATGTGACCCGCGCAACTGACGTTGTCTCTTTCCCTCATCTTTAAAACGGGGTAGTAATCGTACTTCACACACTGGGGAGGCAGAATGGGGAGAAGGAAGCAGCCGGGGAAGAGTCCAGGTGGGAGAGAAGGCTGTTCTCAAACTCCTGTTCTACCTGCCAGTGACCTCGGCCCCTCTTGCAGGCTGAGCTCACGTGTCGCCTGACTGTCGTCTTCTACTACGTTCCGTCCCCACCGGAGAGTGCTCGCTCTATGTCTGCGGGCCGGATCTGCCCTCAGCACCTGCTGAATGGAAGGGCCAGTTTGGGACAAAACAAACGGCCATTTGTTGAGGGAGCAGCCACCAGAGCCCTTACCCTACACCAAGTTTTGTGCTTGGTGTGCAGGGATAATGTGTCAGTTAGCTATCACTGTGTAACAAACCACCCCAAAACTTAGTTGTTTAAAACAACAAAAATTGTATTTGCTCACAGTCCTGTAGGTCCGCAGTTTGGGCTAGACCCAGCTGTGTGGTTCTTCTGCTGGTCTCACCTGGGGTCATTCTCGAGGCTGCTTTGCCGACACATCAGCTGGGGCTAGGTGGCCTGAAATGGCCTCTCTCTCCTGTCTGGGCATGGGCACCTGCTGTTGGCCAGATCTCTCCTTGTGGCCTCTTACTCTCAAGGAAGCTAACCTGGCTTCTTTGCCTGGCAGTCTGGGGACAGGAAGAAAGGGGAGGCCTCAATGCATAAGTATGTTCCAAGCCTCTCCTTGAGTCCTGTTTGCGAATATCCCAGGAGCCAACGCACGCTCCAGCACGCCCCACTTCAGGGTTGGAGAAGTAGCCATCACGTCTCATCGGGAGGAGCTGCAAAGTCACATTGCAAAGGGTCATGTGCATGCAGATGGGCGGGATGGCTGCAGGCAGTCTGCTCCAGGCAAAAAGATGAGTGGAACATGGCTCTGTCCTCACGGGGACTCACAGCCTCGTGGGGCCTACACTTGTCAACCCAGGGACAACACAGGGTGATAAATGTTGGTAGAAGGAAGCCCAGGAGGCCACCAGAGCTGAGAGGAAGGAAGAAGGAAGTTCTTTCACCTATTCCTTTATCCATGTATCCATCCTCCAGTATTTATTGAGCACCAGCTGTATACCAGGCCCTGTGCTAGGTGCTGGGGATGCCATGGTGGAAACAGAGGCCTGGCGCCCTGTGCTCACAGGACTTCCCTGGATGGGACCTGACCAGGCAAAGAAATGCCGTTAGGGCATCATGGGCAGTGGGGCCGGAAGGCACAGAAGCACGGCCCTGTGATGATGCCAGGTCCGTGGGTGAGGGGCAGACCCTTGGGGTGTGGCCTGGGTCCCAGCCCACGGGCCGAGGTGAGCAAGCCTGAGCGGGTCTGCAGGGCCGATTCGGTCCCTCTGCAGCTGCTTTCCCATCCAGGACACTCACAGCGCGAACTCTGTGTGCTTTCGGGGGGCGTGAGCCGTGGGGAAGGGACACCCCACAAACCTGCCGGCTCTCTTTTTCGGGTGTAGCAGTTTAGAGGGACCGTGATGTCTTTCCAGCTGCTGTCCCTTTCTCTGACCTTTCCATACAGAATTTTCTATTGCCTTTTGGTCACCGACACCACTTTGCTCTTTAGCTGCCTGTTTGCTTCAAGGAGTGTGAACATATTTAGTGCTTTTTCTTAGGATTCCAAGTGGGTTGAAGAGAAGCAGCTGCTCATCAGAACAAACCAAGACTTGCTGGAAAAGGTAGGTGGGCATCAATCCCCTCACTGCCCCCTCAGAGAATCACCGAGCCCAGACAGTCAGGGCCCTCAGAGGCGCCCCCGTGGCAGCCCTCCGGCTCCTGACCGGCTCTCAGAGGAGGGACCTGTCCCTTACCTTGAGTCAGAGCCCAATTCCTGGGGCTTCCCAGCCATTGGCCCTGGTTCTGTCCTCTGGGACGAGGCCCGCAGAGCTGGTTTAGATCACCCTGCAGACACAGTGAGGGTCGTTATTCCTCCTTCCA
>NW_027775326.1:0-292 GCF_054177405.1 Leptonychotes weddellii | reverse complement strand
GTTTTCAGCCACTCTAATAGGTGTTACAGTGATAGCTCATTGTGGTTTTAATTTGCATTTCCCTGATGGCTAATGATATTGAACATCTTTTCTTTTTTTTTTTTTAAGATTGATTTATTTATTTGAGAGAGAGAGGAGAGAGCTCAGGCACACAGAGGGAGAGGGAGAGGAGAAGCAGATTCCCCGCTGAGCAGGGAGCTGATGTGGGGCTCGATACCAGGACCTTGGGATCATGACCAGAGCCAAAGGCAAATGCTTAACGGACTGAGCCACCCAGGCGCCCCTGAACATC
>NW_027775325.1:0-292 GCF_054177405.1 Leptonychotes weddellii | reverse complement strand
TCATCTAAAATTAATGATGTAATGTATGGGGATTAACATAAGAATAAAAAAAATAATAATAAAGTATAAAAGTTTGCAATAAAAAAAAAAAAGACTCTGTAGACCTCTGAGGCCCCTCACCCACCTTGCTGCATTCCTGATTACTGTACTAAATCCCCACCTCTCAGGAGAGAGCTTCTGACCTCCATGGACCTCTGTGGACTCTCGTCTTTCTGTCAAGTTCAGATGATGATAGCCACGTCCTACTCATCTTAGGAGGATGCTATAAACACGTATGAGATCATATCTCTGA
>NW_027775324.1:0-292 GCF_054177405.1 Leptonychotes weddellii | reverse complement strand
GCATCAACACCATTTTCCAGAGGGGAAAACAGAGGTGAGGGGAGAAGAGGAGAAACTACTCCAGATGGTAAGTGGCTCTGGCAGGCCTGTAACTCCGGTGCTCTGGGCCCAGGGTCCTTCCCGGCACCACCGCCCCAGAGTCGGATGGGGGAGCCGAGTGGTGAGGCCCGGACACCAGGCCCGGACAAGGCACAGCCTCGGGACTCTGCAACGCTGTGCGACCCGAGTGCGTTTCCTGGTGTGCCTGCCTCCAGCCAGCTTCCCCTGGTCGGCCCCTCGCCAGCCCGGGAGT
>NW_027775323.1:0-292 GCF_054177405.1 Leptonychotes weddellii | reverse complement strand
TCCATCCCAGGACCTGGAGATCCTGACCTGAGCTGAAGGCAGATGCCCAACCAACTGGGCCACCCAGGCACCCCATGATTACATTTTTTAATAGGATAGAAAAATGTTTGAGTTCATAAATAAGAGTTTTCCTAACTGGATGTACTTTGTACACTTCCATCTGCAATATATGATCATTTTAATCCCTACATTCTTACTAAAATTTGGTGTTACCAATTTTGTTTTGTTTTGTTTTCAAATTTAGCCATTCTAGAAAATGCAAAGTGGCATCTCCTTGTTTCCCTGCTTTCTA
>NW_027775322.1:0-292 GCF_054177405.1 Leptonychotes weddellii | reverse complement strand
GAGGTCCTGAGGCAGGAATGTCTCCTGGCAGATGGAAGAAATAGAATGATGGTGGGGCTGAAGATTGTTGAGGTGTGGAGTGATGTAGTGCTAGAAGGTGTGGTGAGAGATTAACTAGGACAAGATCATGGGGGGCTTTATGGGCTGTGGAAGGATTCTTTGTTGTTGTTGTTGTTTTGTTTCGTTTTTGTTTTTAAGCATAGTTGGAAGCCATGGAGAATTTTAAGCTGTGGATTGACAGGATCTGATTTACATATTTAATAGGATTCCTCTGGTTGTGTGTGGAGAAAGG
>NW_027775321.1:0-292 GCF_054177405.1 Leptonychotes weddellii | reverse complement strand
GTCTGCTTCTCTCCCTCTCTCTCCTCTTCTCCCTCTGCCCCTCCCCCACGCATGCTCGCTCTCTTTCTAAAATAAGTAAATAGATCTTTAAAAAAAAAAAAAAAAAAGAGCAATGTCCAAAGAAAATGTCAATGACAGACGTGAGTCTGTTTACACCAAAAGAGGAGTACTCTTGGTCCCGCCGTGGGTCCCGCTGTGTAGGGCAGGGGGTAAGTGGGAAAGAATTATATAAAAGCACCCCAGGACAGAATGGACAGGAGCTGAGGTGGGCAGCATGATAAGGAGGCCATCT
>NW_027775320.1:0-292 GCF_054177405.1 Leptonychotes weddellii | reverse complement strand
GCTTTTCATGCAGCAATAGTCATAATATTAAAATCCCTTATATTTCTCTGGCAATTAAGAGTTTACCATTATGTTTCATATTTATTAGGGTGTCAAACCTTCATCATGATCCTGTAAGGTAAGCCAGCTTGGACAGAGACAATCTAGAAAATAGCACCTGTGTTTAAAAACACACACACACACACACAAACAAGCAACAAAATCCTCCTGAATTCACACCCAGATAGCCACTAGGACTTTGTGCTGATCAAATACTCACATTTATTAGTAGCCCATGAGCCCTCTGGGTGGT
>NW_027775319.1:0-292 GCF_054177405.1 Leptonychotes weddellii | reverse complement strand
TGGCCGGGGAGGCGACTGGGGGACAGAGAGGTCTTCCTGATGGGCTCCTGCGGGCAGACGCCCTTCCGACGGTAGCACCCAGGCCAGGAAAAGCATCTCAGTGGGTGTGGCCTCTCCCCAGAGTCTGGGAACCGGCATTCCAGAGCAGACGTGAGGCTGGGATTGGCCATCTCCAGGGAAGCTGAAGGCAAGCACGAGTTCCCAGGGCCCCGAGGCCATGGTGTGGAGGGGAAGGTGCTGGGTGACTGCACGTGGCTTTGCCATCTCTGGTCTGTGCCACTGAAGACTTGGG
>NW_027775318.1:0-292 GCF_054177405.1 Leptonychotes weddellii | reverse complement strand
GTCAAGGCATTCTTACGCTCATTCAAAAAAATATTTTTTTTTAAAGATTTATTTATTTGAGAGAGCGAGAATGAGAGAGAGAGAGAGCACATGAGAGGGGGGAGGGTTAGAGGGAGAAGCAGGCTCCTCGCTGAGCAGGGAGCCCGATGCGGGACTCGATCCAGGGACTCCAGGATCATGACCTGAGCCGAAGGCAGTCGCTTAACCAACTGAGCCACCCAGGCGCCCCCATTCAAAAAAATATTAATGAAGCATCTACTACGATGGTCATGTTTATCGAGAGGAGTGCTGT
>NW_027775317.1:0-292 GCF_054177405.1 Leptonychotes weddellii | reverse complement strand
CTGAGCAGGGAGCCCGATGCGGGACTCGATCCTGGGACTCCAGGATCATGACCTGAGCCGAAGGCAGTTGCTTAACCAACTGAGCCACCCAGGCACCCTCACACGGCATTTTTGATTCCATATAAAGGCAGCGGAGAAGAAGGGAGAAGACATGTATTTGTGGCACAGAACCTAAGTTGAAATTTGAGTTTAGCAATGAGGGCTTGTAACAGCTCTTGCAGGAGAGGGCTGCTGAGACGTGAGGCTGTGCATATGGTTTCGCGTGGGACATCCAGAGGCTGCACTTACTTAG
>NW_027775316.1:0-3690 GCF_054177405.1 Leptonychotes weddellii | reverse complement strand
TATCGCCTCGGATTCACTTCTCCGCACGTCCTACCTTCCAGAAAGTGGTCGCTTTTCTGATGAGAGAGTTGTTGCTCTTCTTTTCTTCGATCTCCTGTTGAGTTTGTAGGTGTTCAGAATGGTTTGATCCCTATCCAGCTGAATTCCTGAGAGGAGACAAAATCCAGGTCTCCTACTCCTCCGCCATCTTGCTCCGCCCCCCTAAAGTAAGTCATTTTTAAGAAATATTTAATTAATTAATTTATTTGAGAGAGAGAGAGAGCACAAGCAGGGGGAGGGGCACAGGGAGAGGGAGAAGAAGACTCCCCACTGACCAGGGAGTCTGAAGCAGAGCTTGATCCCAGGATTCTGAGATCATGACCTGAGCAGAAGGCGGACACTTAACCAACTGAGCCACCCAGGCGCCTCTAGATAAAATTCAATATAAGCCTGCCATTTAAAATTTGGGGACAGTGACAAGAATTCAAACAGAGATTTTTATGCTTTTGGTTTACATATTTGAAATTATTAATCAAGCTTACAGATTTAGAAAAGAAAGAAAAGCTTATCCACCTACCTTGACAAAATTTCTTCCCAATGAGAATACTTTTAAAAGTATTTAAATACAGATGTCTGTTTTTTATTTGATTGAAAGTAGGCAAAATTAATTGAACTAAATTGTTATTGCCCATGTCTGAGTGTTCTGTTGATAAGCTAATAGTAATTTTTGAGTAAAAATACAGAAACATACATAATAAATTATTATATATTTATTCCATAGCATTTTTTTACTGTTTCAGCAAAGTTCTTAATATGTTGTTATAATTAATGCTTTTCACATAATTTATGTTCTATTGGTTGTAGTGCAAAATTAGACCACCTTTTTTTTTGACTTTTTAAATCTTTTTTTTTTTTAATTAAACTCAACATAGAGAAATTTATAAACTGGAATTTTCATGAAGCAATAGATTTATAAATGAACAATGAATTTTATTATTTAATAATAAATTAAAATGTTATCATTGATAACATATAATGAACTATCATTACTGTGGAAATATTATAAAATATTTAAATTTATTGTATAAACTGCTATCACAAATTTATTGCAATTTCATCAATTCTTAGAGCATTATTTAGAGCCTTACAATATCTTAAGTTATTTGTCTCTCAAAATTTTAATGCTAATATGTTATAGTAAAAAAATAAAAACAGGAGAAAGATATTTTATATGTTCAAATCTCTCTTTGAGTTCATACTATGATATATAATGCCCAGAATATGGTATCTATAGAAATTAATTTCAGGATTATTTTGTGAATCTTCCTCAAAGTTATGCAAATGTTTTTATTTCATTCCTTTGATTTTCTTATACTTAAATTGGAACATTTTTTGTTTTGCGTATTTCACTTTTTTTTTTATTTGAAAAGCCATTTAAAAAAAAAAAGAGGGGCACCTGGGTCACTCAGTTGGTTAAGTGTCAGACTCTTGATTTTGGCTTAAATCATGACCTTGGGGTCCTGGGATTGAGCCCTGCATGGGGCTCTTTGCTCAGCAAGGAGTGAGCTGGAGGATTCTCTCCCTCTCCCTCTGCCCCTCCCCCCCCACCCCGCTCATGGGTATGCACACACATGCTCTCTCTCTCTCTTACTAAAATAAATAAATCTTTTAAAAACATATAAAATATTAAAAAATTAGAAAAGAAAAGCCATAGTTTTCTAAATATTTGTAAATCCCTTTAAAAGTGATATACTCAAGGGGCGTCTGGGTGGCTCAGTCATTAAGCATCTGCCTTCGGCTCAGGTCACGATCTCGGGGTCCTGGGATCGAGCCCCACATCAGGCTCCCTGCTCGGCAGGAAGCCTGCTTCTCCCTCTCCCCCTACTTGTGTTCCCTCTCTCGCTGCCTCTCTCTCTGTCAAATAAATAAATAAAATCTTAAAAAAAAAACAAGTGATATACTCGAATTTATATTTGAGGGTTTTTTTTGTTAAGCATTTGTCAGCCTTTTTAATGGTAAAAAGTTCCGTGGATAGGGAAAATTCAGAATTAATTTTACTTTCTCTGCTAACCATAATTTCTCTTTATTTGGAGAATCTTTGTTTTGTTGCATTTTTCTTGCACATCTTATATTTTCTCTAAATCTAATCTAGTTGCTTTAAAGAAAACATCTAGTCAGCATCCCCATCACATCAGATTTGAAATGTGTCCCATAAATATGTTCCATCTTTAGAGATATCCAGAAAATCTCATACATAAACTTGGATTTGTTCCAAAGGATGTCATCATTATTGGCACAGCTGAGGTTCTGTCTCCAGTAAAAAATTCAAACTGTGTGTCATTCATAACCAAAGGGTGTTTCTGGATTTGGGCCAAAATTTATCTTGTATGTCTTCTTCCTTACCAATCATGTTATCATCTAATGATGATATGTATGTCTGCCCTCAATAATCTTTTCAATTATTTAAAAGAGACTGAAATGTTTTTATTTTTAAGGTAATTAAGTAATGTTAAATAATTTCAAAAAAAATATTGCAATTGTAGTGTTCATTGATCACGTAGTTGCCCATGTAAAGAACTGGTATCATGCTTTTCCCATATTATGTCTAGACATCCTTATACATACACACACACAATTTTAAGAGTAAAATGCATTGTTTCATATTGCAAAATATTCTTTAGGCACCATGTGAAGATGGTGCTAATTCTTGTGTAAGTTTTTTTAAAGATTTATTTATTCATTTTAGGGAGAGAAAGAGGCATGCAAATGAGCAGGGGGAGGGGCAGAGGGAGAGAGAGACAGACAGACAGAGAAGCAGACTCCCTGCTGAGCTCAGAGCCTCATGTGGGGCTCCAGGACCCTGAGATCAGGACCTGAGCTGAAATCAAGAGTTGGATGCTTAACAGACTGAGCCACCCAGGCGCCCTCTGTAATTTTTTAAAAACTTATTTTAGAGAGGGAAAGCGAGAGAAGGAGAGAGAAAGAAAGAGAGAGCGTGGTAAGGGACAGAGCAAGAGGGAGAGTGAGAATCCCAAGCAAACTCCATGCTGAAGTTAGTACCCTATACAGGGTCGATCCCATGACCCCTAGATCTCAACTTGAGTCAAAATCAATGGTCAGATGCTCAACCAACTGCACCACCCAGGCACCCCTCTTGTGTAATTTTATAACCATGAATTAGAACCCAACAATGTGGGTGCTCAGTCATGTTGGGGAATATAACTACATAACTGTATTCATTTATCTGCACTGACAGGTTAATCAGTTTGGTTTTGACGTAAAAGCTTTTGCTATTCAAATCCTCTACACATTCCAAAGTATTTCTTTTTTTTTATTGACAATATTTTTCTTTTTATTGTTTATTTATTTATGTATTTATTTATTTATTATTAATAACATATAACGTATTATTTGTTTCAGGGGTACAGGTCTGTGACTCATCAGTCTACACAATACACAGCACTCACCACAACACATACCCTCCCCAGTGTCCATCACCCAGCCAACCTGTCCCTCTGATGCCCCTCCACTCCAGCAACCCTCAGTTTGTTTCCTGAAATTGAGAGTCTCTAATGGTTTATCTCCCTCTCTGGTTTCTTCTTGTTTCATTTTTTCCTCTCTTCCCCTATGATCCTCTGCCTTGATAATTGTTTTTCTCTGATTGACTTATTTTGCTTAGCAGAATATCCTCTAGTTCCATCCGCGTTGTTT
>NW_027775315.1:0-292 GCF_054177405.1 Leptonychotes weddellii | reverse complement strand
GTGATTAACATAACAATAAAAAATTTTTAAAAATTTTTAAAATTAAAAATGTATATATTTAAGATGTACAACTTGGTGATTTGATATATGTATACACTGCAAAATATTCACCATAATTAAGCTAATTAACGTACCTGTTACCTCACATAGTTCCCACTATTTCTCTTTGTGTGTGTGTGTGTGTGTGTGTGTGTGTGTGTGGTGATAACACTTAAAATCCACTTCCTTAGCAGACTTCAAGTTTACAATATAATATCGTTAATTATGATCACATTGTCCCTTACTGCCTCTT
>NW_027775314.1:0-292 GCF_054177405.1 Leptonychotes weddellii | reverse complement strand
TACATAGAGCAGGCTCTGGAGAAGTGTCAGGTACCCTCTTGAATTGTTACCTGTAGGGTAGGACAGTGAGACCGAGGTGATGTGAGATCCCTGGGAGCACCCCATTTCTGTAATTCTTCATTAGGGAATCGTTGCTTCTGATATTAGGCCATTCTTGCCTCTCATTGGCTCCAGTGACGTTTCCTTTTTTTTTTTTTTTTTAAGATTTATTTATTTATTTTAGAGAGAGAGAGAGAGAGAGAGTGAGCACGAGTGGGAGGGGCAGAAGGACAGGGACAGAGAATCTCAAGCC
>NW_027775313.1:0-292 GCF_054177405.1 Leptonychotes weddellii | reverse complement strand
TGATGGAAGAAAGCAAGTTATAGCACAACACACAAAATGTAAACCTCTATTAAAAGGGAAGAAAAAACACAACCCCCAAACAAAGGACATCACGTTGTATTTGTGGTGGGTGCGTGTATTTGCATAGAAAACACGTCACAGCCCTAATGGCGACTGTGGAGGGAAGACGGAGCTGTGGGGGGGTGCGTTTCACACGGGGAAGGAACGTATGCGTTACTGAAAGTAAATGAAAATAAAAACTGCAAAATGAAAGAGTTCTTTTGGAATGGAACAGGATCCCCTTAGGAGATCT
>NW_027775312.1:0-292 GCF_054177405.1 Leptonychotes weddellii | reverse complement strand
GTTGGGATCCTAGCCCTACTCCCTAAGATCATTTAATCACTCATTTCAAAGGTTGTTTATGGACTAGGTATAATACTGTAACAGTGACAGAGAAGTTAAAATACAATCCTATACTTTATAGGATTTTATACTTCATAGAAATTTATAGTCTAATGGAAGAGACAACAACCAAGCAGAAAATATGCTCTACAGAAAATTACAGTCAGAGCCCAGGAGAGGCACCAGTCTTCAATGAACAATTTACACAACTACACAACTGAGTAAGTGGTATAAGGGCACTGTAGGCAAAAGC
>NW_027775311.1:0-292 GCF_054177405.1 Leptonychotes weddellii | reverse complement strand
GGAGTCGCGTAACCCTAGACTGAGCAGTCATCTAGGATACATGGTTAGGAACATTGGTTTGGGTGTCAGACAGCCCTAGGTTCAAAGCAGAGCTCTTTCTCTCAGAAGCTAGTGATCTTGGATGAGTTACTTTTCTCAGGCTTGGTTTACTCATTTCTAAATGGATAATATCAAAGGTACCACCTATGAGGGTCAAAGAAAATGTGTCCAGTTTCAGATACCATACCTGGCACATGAATGCTAATTATAGCACCAGGAGGTGTCTCATGTGTATGATTTCTAATCCTTACGC
>NW_027775310.1:0-292 GCF_054177405.1 Leptonychotes weddellii | reverse complement strand
TTTAAACCAAAGACTGTAATAAGAGATGAGGAAGACACTATATCCTACTTAAAGGGTCTATCCAAAAAGAAGATCTAACAATTATAAGTATCTATGCCCCTAGCAGGAAAGAATGTCCAATGGCAAAAAGTCTCTTCAACAAATGGTGTTGGGAAAATTGGACAGCCACATGCAGAAGAATGAAACTGGACCATTTCCTGACACCACACACAAAAATAGACTCAAAATGGTTGAAAGACCTCAATGTGAGACAGGAGTCCATCAACATCCTAAAGGAGAACACAGGCAGCAA
>NW_027775309.1:0-292 GCF_054177405.1 Leptonychotes weddellii | reverse complement strand
GCAAACACACAAATGGACCAGCACAAGGACGGCGTGGCTCAAAGCTCGGCTTCCGGTAGAAAGGGTAACGTGCAGAACTACAGTGCATCTTCCAGAGGGGTTTAATATCTGGCAAAAATCATTAGGTAATGGCTTATGATCTGTGTTTATAACCAGTCACGGGTACAGATAAAACGTAATTATTGCTCACATTGATCTCCAATCAGAATGATAGTATTTCAGATTCTCAAAAAGAGATGAAAACTTTGGGCACTGAATTCCAATTGCACTGGGTTACTTAACAATGAAGTTG
>NW_027775308.1:0-292 GCF_054177405.1 Leptonychotes weddellii | reverse complement strand
TGCAGGAAAGGGAGATGGCTGAAGGCATTAAAAATAACCTTATAATAAAACTACTATCAGTGATTACTGGGGGAAAATGGACTATTTTATTTTTAAAACAAAATTTATAAAATTTTGGCAGAAAATAATTGTCCCAATTTGCCAGGAGATAGCCAGTCTTCAAAACAGGCCAAACTAAGGGGCGCCTGGGTGGCTCAGTTGTTAAGCGTCTGCCTTCAGCTCAGGTCATGGTCCCAGGGTCCTGGGATCGAGCCCCCCATCGGGCTCCCGGCTCAGCGGGGAGCCTGCTTCT
>NW_027775307.1:0-292 GCF_054177405.1 Leptonychotes weddellii | reverse complement strand
TTTGCTATAAAGACTCACAAAACTCATAAAAGCTGTTTTATTCTTGGTTACAGTTTATTGTAACAAAAGAATACAGATTAAAAACATCAAAATAAAAAGGTGTGTGGGACAAAGTCCAGGAGACACCAGGCACAAAGTCAAATATATTCACAGTGTATTCACATAGAGATGCACTTAATTTTCTGAGCAATTATGTGTCATCATATATACTAAATTTTGCCAACCAGAAAAGTTCATGCCTGTATGACTTATACTTCAAAACCTCCCTTCCACACCCCCCCACCCTGCAATG
>NW_027775306.1:0-292 GCF_054177405.1 Leptonychotes weddellii | reverse complement strand
TTACAATAGGGATGGAGCTTGTTAACCAAATACAAGATAACGGCCTGTGAGTGCGCTGCTTCGGACCTCCTCCAGGGCCAGGGCCCCCGAGTGTGCTCTTTCCCGGTCGTGGCCCCGCCTGGGGCGTGCATGCGGGTTCGTTTGTGCTGTTCCTGCTGTGGGCCGCTGCAGCCAGAGGAGGGGTGAGGAGGAGCAGGGGTTCCAGGGGGTGGCTCGTTGTCCAGATCGTGTCCGATCCCTCCAGGTGACGCACATAAACACGTGCTCATGTTCTTAAGCAGTCGTTAACACT
>NW_027775305.1:0-3690 GCF_054177405.1 Leptonychotes weddellii | reverse complement strand
GGGGTGCACGTACCCCTTCGGATCCCTACTTTTGTATCTTTGGGGTAAATACCCAGTTTACTTTCTTTCTTTAGGCTGGAAAGACTTAAGTTGATAGATGATCGATAGATAGATAGATATACAAAAAATAAATAAATAAACCTGACCTTTTAGTTGACTAAATATTATAGAAGGCAATTTTGTTTCTGGCTCATGCTACATTACTTCTCTGAATAAATAACTACCTCTTCAAGACTTTTATGGATGTGAGGAATGATGAGGTACTGAGAGAACAAGTCATGAGAAGAGGATGGCATGGCCATGGTAACCCAGGTTTGGGCTGTCATGGACCGACACCAAGAAATCAAATAAAGATATGCTAGTATTGCAAAAACACACCCAAGTAAGGAACTGTTTAAAAGTCAGAAAAGCCCAAAATTCCAGCTGTGTTTTCTTGACTACCTCAGGGCTCAGACCTTCTATTTTTATTTATTTATGTTTAATTGAAGTATAGTTGATGTACAATATCATGTTAGTTTCCGGTGTACAACATAGTCATTCAACATTTATATGTGTTACATAGTAATGCCCGCCATAAATCTAGCTACCATCTGTCACAAAATTGGTATAGTATTATCAACCATATTTCCTATGCTCAGTGTTGCATCCTGTGTCTTATTTATTTTATAATTGGAAGTTTGTACTTTTGAATCCTCTTCCTCTGTTTTACCCATCCCCTCTGGCAGCTACTAGATTGTTCTCTGTATCTACGAGTCTGTTTTGTTTGTTTTGTTTTTTAGATTCTTCATATAAGTGAAATCATATGGTATTTGTGTATTTGTCTTTGTCCGTCTGATTTATTTCACTTAGCAAAATACCCTCTAGGTGCATCCATGTTGTTGCAAATGGCAAGATTTCAAGGCTGAATAATATTTCACTATCTATCGAGGGACACGTATGTTGCTTCCATAGCTTGCTATAGTAAATAATGCTGCAGTGAACACAGAGGTGCATATGGCCTTTCAAATTAGTGTTTTCATTTTCTTTGGATAAAAATCCAGAAGTGGAATTCCTGGATTGTATGGTAGTTCTGTTTTTAATTTTTTGAGGAACCTCCATGCAGTTTTCCAGAGTGGCTGCACCAGTTTGCATTCCCACCAATGGTAAACGAGGGTTTCCTTTTCTCCATATCCTCACCAACACTTGTAATTTCTTGTCTTTTTCATAATAGTCATTCTGACAGGTGTGAATTGGTATCTCTCTGTGGTTTTTGATTTGCATTCCCCTGATGATGAGTGAGGTTGAGCATCTTATGTGTCTGTTGGCCATCTGGTTGTCTTCTTTGGAGAAATGTCTGTTCAGATCCTCTGCCCATTTTTTAGTTGCTATGTTTGTTTTTTTGGTATTGAATTGTGTGACTTCTTTATATATTTTGGTTATTAATCCCTCAGTTATATCATTTGCAAATATCTTCTCCCACCCAGTAGGTTCTCTTCTTGTTTGTTGATGGTTTCCTTTGCTGTGCAAAAAGTTTTAGTTTGACATAATCCCATGCATTTATTTTACTTTTGTTGTCCTTGCCTGAGGAGATAGACCCAAAAAAATATTGCTGAGGCCAATGTCCAAGAGTTTACTGCCTATGTTTTCGTCTAGGAGTTTCATGGTTTCTGGTCTTACATTTAAGCTTGTACTACATTTTGAGTTTATTTTTGTATATAGTGCGAGAAAGTGGTCCAGTTATTTTATTTTTTTTTAAAGTAACAAATGTGGGCGCCTGGGTGGCTCAGTTGGTTAAGCGATTGCCTTCGGCTCAGGTCATGATCCTGGAGTCCCTGGATCGGGTCCCACATCGGGCTCCCTGCTCAGCGGGGAGTCTGCTTCTCCCTCTGACCCTCCCCACTCTCATGTCCTCTCTCTCATTCTCTCTCTCTCAAATAAATAAATAAAATCTTTAAAAAAAAATAAAGTAACAAATGTGCTTTTAATAGATCTACAGATAAAAACTACTCAGCGCAGGTCAGTAACCATGGCAGGCATGGCTCTGTTGGAGCCATGCCTTGTGTGGTCTTCAGGACCTAGGCTAAAGGCTATTTGCATTGTTTCATGTCATCCACAGTATTAGAAAAGAAAGGCATTAGATCAGTTTAGATGAAATGCAGTGTTGGCAGCCAAATCCAGTCTGTTATATTCCATATTTTTTCTCTAGTTCTTCTACTTTGTTGATGTAAGCTTTCATGGCGTCTTCCTTGGAAGTCCCTTTCAGATGATTCCAGGCATCCCACTTGGCCTTGCCTTTGAGATCCAACAGCCCAGGCTGTTCTGTGTTTATGTCACCCACAGTTGCTTGTTTGTAGTGGCTGTAGATGAACAACATCTCATCATCTGCTGGCTTGGTCTTGAGGTGCTTAACATCCTCAGCAGCTTTGTCAAACTCAGCCTGAGACATGCTGGCGGGGTTGCAAAGATCCGGAGAACCCGCGGAGGCGGCGAAGAGCAGGAAACACACGACTCAACTGGCAAATTCATTCTTCGTCATGTTGTTGTCCAGTTTCCCCAACATCTTTATTGAGGTGACTGTCTTTTCTTGGGGCTGAGACTGTTAACTCATGATAAGACAATATGAATTAATTGGGAATAAGTATCCAAAGGGTCAACTTTGGCTGTTCTTTCCCATCTTATTGCATGATAACATATCTCAGATTGTTCATAGCAAGACTTCATATAGGTCAGATGATGTGACAGAGAATATACCATTTCACAGCTCAGACTGCAGCAGTCTGACCCAACCAGCAGTGTCTCAGATTAATGTCACTGGCCAAAGAAGAGGACACTTAGCAGTTGTGAATGCTTAGGGCCTCTGGAGCTCAGGAATCAACTCCAGGACCCAGACTAACTCTGACCCTGGGCCAGATTAGGAGCTACATGACCCTTCATCTTTGCTTTTCCTTAACACATCTGCTCTCATTTCTCTTTCCAACTGCTTCCTTTGTTTACTCAATAATGCCACCAACCTTGACTTTCCAACATTACCTCTCTCAGTCATAGAGTTCATCATTATCTGTCAGTTGTGTCTGCATCTCTCAGTTGAAAATTTTGAGGGAGACTCAGATTGACAAGCTTTTGACTCATTGCCCAATCCATGGCATCCAGTACCCTGAGTGGTGATGGGGGTAAGATAGAGAAGGTGGAGAGGATGGTGGTGGAAAGAGTATGGTTTCTAAGCCTGCCCTTTTAGAGACTGCAGTGGGCAGCCAATAAGACAGGCCTAGAGCACTGATTGAAAGCAAATTGGATGAAAGAACAAATAGGTTGAAAATGGAGATGTCTTTCCCCTCAGCTCATGACCCTTGCCCTGTTTAGCTTCCATCCCTCCTTGTGCAATATGCGGCCCTCTAGACATGACTCATTCATTGGAGAGACTGTAAAACCTCCACAGAAGTGAAGCATTGTGATTTTGCTGTTCTTTTATGGAAAGTCATTGGTTATGTTAATTAATTAGCCAGTTAATTGACTCATCACCCTTCACTTGTTTACTGAATGTTGTCTACGTGCCAAACACTCTGTTTTGTCTCTCCACTCAATGTACAGAGGATATTAGAGTCTGGACTACATGTAGCTGAAGGATAAGGCAAGAATCCCAACATTTGGTGAGAATTTTCCAATCTCCCGGACACTTTCAGGAGCTTTTCATGTATTATCTCATTTAATCTC
>NW_027775304.1:0-292 GCF_054177405.1 Leptonychotes weddellii | reverse complement strand
TATTTGTTGAAGCGGGGTACCATGCAATGGCCACAAACCTGTTCTGCACCCAGAGTTGTTACCAGCACTCACCAGTAAACTGCATTCCACCCCGGGCACCGCCTCCCCAGAACCTCCATTTCCCTGGGGTACTCACCTGAGGGGCTGCTGCTTCTGGTTCTTCCGGTTGAGATCGGTCACTATCTATAGCCTGTGTGGTATCAGCATCAGTCCTGGCCTCCTCTCCGCCTGCTCTTTCCCCAGCAGGAAGAGCTGCCTTCTCCATCTCTGCTTCCTCCACTGGGGCCTCCTC
>NW_027775303.1:0-292 GCF_054177405.1 Leptonychotes weddellii | reverse complement strand
TGATGTAGTGTTCCATGATTCATTGTTTGCACATAACACTGAGTGCTCCATGCAGAACATGCCCTCTTTAATACCCATCACCAGGCCAACCCATCCCCCCAAGCCCCTCCCCTCTACAACCCT
The DNA here is from genome assembly GCF_054177405.1 of Leptonychotes weddellii. Taxonomy (NCBI): domain Eukaryota; kingdom Metazoa; phylum Chordata; class Mammalia; order Carnivora; family Phocidae; genus Leptonychotes; species Leptonychotes weddellii. The sequence continues at coordinate 169 of NW_027775303.1, read as the reverse complement.
CAGTTTGCTTCTCAGAGTCCATCGTCTCTCATGGTTCATCTCCCCCTCCGATTTCCCCCACTTCATTGTTCCCCTCCTGCTATCTTCTTCTTCTTCTTTTTTTTTAACATATAATGTATTATTTGTTTCAGACGTACAGGTCTGTGATTCATCAGTATTACACAATTCA
>NW_027775302.1:0-292 GCF_054177405.1 Leptonychotes weddellii | reverse complement strand
TTTTGAGCATTCATTGTCACAAGTCCTGATGTTCTCAGTGCAATAAACACAAGCCCCTAGGGTCCTTGCCCTGCCTGTACATTCCTGCCTCTCTCACACGTAGCCTTGTTCTCGTTCCTCCTTCAAGTCATTGGAGTTGGATGACTACCCAGAAAGTCTCCCACTGCTGCAGAATCAGAAATGCAGGCTCTCCACCTAATAGCCGGGATTGAATTCTGGGTCAACAGCAGATAATTTCTTGCTTTAAGAATTCAGAGAAAAGGGCTATGGAGCAGGAGCCTGATCCAGGAGT
>NW_027775301.1:0-292 GCF_054177405.1 Leptonychotes weddellii | reverse complement strand
AGAAAGCATATTAGATCAACAGATGGGAAATCTGGATTTCTGTTCTGCCTGTGCTTTGGCTACTCTGAGAACTTGGATTATTCGTTTAGCGCAGAGTTTCTTTCATTGATGCAACTTGGAAACTGGATTGGAGATTCTCTAAGACCTCAAGCCTAACTGAGCAGAGTTGACTGCCTGCAGCAGGAAGAAAGCCCCACAGCTTCAGTCCTGGTTGGGGATGTGTGGAGACTCTGGGGAAGAGGTAGGAGTAAGGACGGCGTTGAAGAGTTGTCCTCACCAACATCAGGTAAGT
>NW_027775300.1:0-292 GCF_054177405.1 Leptonychotes weddellii | reverse complement strand
GTTCCTCATATTGAGGATATGAGAAAGATTCCCTCATGGTCTTGGGATAAGGAGGGAAAGAGTAAACACTGTGAAATAACCACAACCTTATTAAAAAAAAAAATTGAGGGTTCTCCCACCGCCCCCGCGGCGGGTCGCAGCAGTTCGGGCGGCGGGAGGAGCGGTAGCGGCCAGCCAGCCCAGCTTCGCGAAGGCTCTCCGCGCGCCGCGGCCCCGGAGGCACCCGGCACGCGCCCGCCCCGCCGCCACGATGCCCAAGAGGAAGGTCGGCTCCGCCGAGGGGGCGGCCAAG
>NW_027775299.1:0-292 GCF_054177405.1 Leptonychotes weddellii | reverse complement strand
GTGCCTCACATCAATCTATTGAATAAATACTTATTAAGCACTTATTTACAACAGGAATGTTCTAGACTTTGGGACTATGTCGAAAAATGGATTAATTATATAATTTTCTATAGAACAAAAAAAGTTTGAAATTTTCAGAGATGAACACGGAGAAGCAAAGTAAGAATGAAGTCTAACACAGTTCTGGAAGTTCGGCTCACAATATCTATTCCAATCTTCTAGTATGTCTCCCATTTCTTGTGGAAGGCAGAAAGCTAAAACAAAAATTTCTTTAATGCATTTTCAGTTGGTG
>NW_027775298.1:0-292 GCF_054177405.1 Leptonychotes weddellii | reverse complement strand
TTATTAGTTTATATTAACCAGGTGTTGAAAATCCTTAGTGAGGAAAAGGGGGCAACAGTGTTATTCATGTAGTTACTTTTTGCTTGGAAATTAACCAAAGGGTTCTACTAGCCAGGAGCAAGGGAAGTAGGTAAGAGGAATAGCAGATCTTAGTCTGCATTCCCCCAAATTCACGTATTTTCAACACATTTCTAAACATGTAATGACATGAAAATTGTTACGGCCACAATATAAAGTTTTTAGAAGAATCTACGTGAAGCAAGATGGTGAATCACGCAGAGAAAATAATCGA
>NW_027775297.1:0-292 GCF_054177405.1 Leptonychotes weddellii | reverse complement strand
CAACAGTGTAGGAGGGTTCCCCTTTCTCCGCATCCCCGCCAACATCTGTCGTTTCCTAGAATACTTAATTCTGAGGCATTTTTTGTTTGTTCCTTTGTTGGTTTTAATTCCACGTTTTGTCGCCGGAGCGCGAAGCCACACCCCTACCTCAGCCTTGCCTTCCGAGCCCGGTCTTAAGAGCTACATATCACCCTTGGCAGAGAAGCTGTGTGTGCGGTGCTACCTGATTTTTTGACAGACTGAAAATCAGCTTCACGCTCAAAGTTTTTTCTACAATTGAGGAGATTTTCAT
>NW_027775296.1:0-292 GCF_054177405.1 Leptonychotes weddellii | reverse complement strand
TGACTGCCAGTCTAGCTGGCCTCTAGTGATTTGGGGCTTAATACTAGTTACACTGGCAACACCTTGTGTGGACTGTTCCGTGAGCTCCCCAAGGTGCATAAGGTCAAGCCCATGAGATAAATCCCTGATTTTGTACCACAGGTAGTAGTTCTGTTTCTCTGATTGACCCTGACTGATACATGGCCAGCTAAGACTAGGCCGGTTCCTCCTCATTCTTGGAAAATCTCTCCCCTCATGGAATGCCACATGTATCCAGACCAACTCCCCATTCCTTCTCAGGTAGGGAAGCTGC
>NW_027775295.1:0-292 GCF_054177405.1 Leptonychotes weddellii | reverse complement strand
ATGTTGAGCATCTTTTCATGTGTCTGTTGGCCATCTGTATGTCTTCTTTGTAAAAATATCTATTCAGGTCCTATGCCCATTTTTAAATTGGATTTTTTTTTTTTTTGGTAGTGACAACTCAGTACCAAGAACTATGAGTTCTTCCTGCCATTTGCAACAACATGGATGGACCTAGAGGGTAGTATGCTAAGCAAACTAAGTCAGAGAAAGACAAATACCCTATGATTTCACTTATATGTGGAATCTAAAAAGCAAAACAAGTGAACAAACAACAACAAAAAACTAGACTCAT
>NW_027775294.1:0-3690 GCF_054177405.1 Leptonychotes weddellii | reverse complement strand
GTGCCACTTTGCTTTTACAAAAGACCCACATTAGTACCTGTTTTTGCTAACTGAAAGGAAATCCAAAGCTTATTTTTTGCATTTATGAAAAAAGGTGAAAAAAGAAAATAGCGTTCAGCGTTGGTCTTGCAGCAAGCCGTTGGAGAGGCAGCGCACACCCCAGGCATTGCGAGTGACCCCGCCACCCTCCTTCCCAGGAACACTCAGCACTTCAGTGTCCTGCTGCCATAGACTTGAACTCTGTCTGTGGGCATCTGTGCTTTCCCTCGATTTGTTTTGTGCGTCTGTCGGCAAGATGTGTCCTCAGATATCAGAAATGTTTAAGGGAGGTTATTTTTTTTTTTTTGGATCTGGGAACAGCTCAGACATTATTCTGTATAAATTCATGCTTCTTCCCTTTACCTCATTTTAGCTTAGAAAAGGCTTCTCAGGACTGCTGTACTTTTGGATAGCAAGGGAAGGAAACCTGCACTCGCTTTGTCTCAGTACTGTGCTATTGCAGGGGGTGCTGAGTCCCAGTGAGAACAAGGGAAAGAGAGTTTATCAGGCAGGGCAGGGTAGGAGAGGGACAGAATGAAGGGCAGGGGATGGCTGGGAGTAGAAGAATGGGGATAGTTTAGAGGACCTTGAAAAGCTAAATCTGTTGACTCAGAGTGGGATTTTCCAGAGCAGGGATTTTAGAATTTATTCCATGCACCAGGGTTTCTTAGCATGCTTCAGAATCATCTGGAGGGCTACTTGAAACACATCCTGCTGGCCCTCCCTCCCAGAATTTCCACCTCCGTAGGTCTGAGCTGGTGCTGGAGAATGTGCATTTCAAAGAAGTTTCTAAATGACACTGATGCTGTAAGTCTAGGGAAGGCTGTGACGATGTATAAAAAAATGGGTATAATAACACCTTCTAGGTTTTTAAAGGAATGAGTGACTGAATGAACTAAATTTTCTGTATCCTTGATGCTCTGGCATCTGCATTCTCACTGACCTGGCAGATGCCGCCCCTCCCAGGGCCAGCTAATTTCTAGAAATAGCAAACAACTAGCCTGCAAGCACATCTTTGAAATGCAGACCAACCAATCCTAAGTCTGTACCTCCACCCCACCTTGTATTAGGCTCTTGCAGTCTGGACACTGTCCTCTGCCTAAAGTCACCCAGGGCGAGGTACTGGACATCTAGGGACCACCCTGATAGCCCAGAGCCCACCAAAATTATTCAAACTATGCAGTCCTAAACCTGCTCAGTTGGCTCACGTTTACCTCCCCTTATTCCTTTCAATGAAAACTACAATAAAGGCTCTTACCCACACTTTGCCTTTACTTTCTTTGCCCCCTGCATGGTGCACAGCGCCTCCCGATTGTAGGAATCCCAGAGCATACATTTCTTCAGGGCTGTCAATTTCATGTCTTACCATATCTGATTGGAACAAACCCTGGATACATTTTAAAACAGTGACAAAATGCTTGTAAAGCACTTACCAGAACACATCCTAGGCTTTAGGCAAAAGGGAGTCGGGAGGCATTTGGGGAAGAATGTCTGAGGACAGCGTGAAGGATGCATGGGAGGGTGAGGATGGTGGAGATGCAAACCTCAATTGGGAGGATCCGGTGGCAGTCAGGGCTGAGCCCTGCGGGGCTAGCCTGGGACTGTCCAAACAGAAAGGGAGAAACGGGGGCTGCAAAATATTAATGGTGTGAAAAGAAGAGGATTTGGCAATTTTTTGGGTGTGGCCAGTTGGTGACCTCGTATCTGAAATGGTTTGTAAGGAGACTCTCTCTGCCCGAAAAGCAGCCTCACTACTTCGCTCAAGGACTTCTGTGATGGCAGCTGGGGAGTCCTGATTGCTTTAGTCCTCCGTCCAACTAAATGTCTTTCTGTGATGAGGTCAGAACTCCCAGGGGAGATTTCCAGAATCAAGATGTAGTGTAGTGACTGTTTCCTTCTGCCTCACATTTCCTAAAGCATATTCGGCACTTGGTGTCATGTGAAATATAGTTTCATATTTGTATACAGTTGGGAAATAATGGGCTAGCTCACATTAAAGCATTTTATTTACTGCAGGACTTCTTAGAACCTTTAAAATTTTAATGAGCCTCCGTTAATGGAGAACATAGTATTCGGTGTTTCCTTAACTTAGTTGTCCACAGGATCTTTTTCTTCAGTGCCTTAGGAGTCTTTTTTTCATGAAACACATTTTGGGAAATGCCACTATGACCGTGCAAACTCATGACAATGCTGATGACATTCAAGATTTTTTTTGTAGGTGGTGTGGATTGTTCTCCTGAAGCCCGTAACTAGAACAATGCACAATTTTTAGACGAGTTTGCCGGGGCTCTGTTTTGCTTTAGTCTGTTGATGTAAAAAATAAAATTAAAAAAAAAAAAAACCATGACTTGTACCCAGATGTCACCCACACAGTGCTTGTCATCCTGTGGAATGACTCATCCCTTGAAAATGGTAGATAGTATTCATTGTCTTGATAATGGATGATGCTCTGTCTTTCATTTACAAGGATGAGGCCAGAAATACCAGGCTTCCTAAAAATAGCCTCACCTGCTAGCCCACCTCCTTTCCCCGAAGATTACCTTCCACTGGTCAGTCTGTAATGCTCTGTTGAAATGCCTCGGGAGTGATGGAAGGAAGTCTCTCAGAGGAGTGGAAAATTGGGCTGACTTCCTTGTTCCTTCCAACTCAGTGTCGATGAGTCTTTCCCTCAGTATAACGTGTTCTAGAATGTTCTTAAATCCTTTGGATCTTCAAATAAGTTTATGACCCCAAATTTTTAAGAACAGGCTTGAGCAGAATTTGTCTCCAGCACAAGATGCTTCCCTTCAGAGGAGCAGAGCTTGTTACTTTCTTACCAGCTGTGTAGCTAGGGTGTTTTTATTGGTTATTTTAGTTTACATGTAGTTGATGTGTGAGTAATTGCCCTAGCTCACTGTCTGGATGCCCTGAAACTCAGCTGTTTCTTTTAAGCAAAAAGTAGTAAAAACTTTAAAGAAAGTGTTTATATATATAAAATTTATGTGTACTTAAAAATTTATATATATATATGTAATTAATGACGTGGTATATATTTTATGTATATATATACATTTTGCATGTATATGGTATATAATATGTGAGAGGCGTGTGTGGGTATTATTACTATTTTTTTACACCAGAATATAGAAAATCTGATGGGCATAATTTTTTAAATTTATTTTTTATTTATTTATTTTTTCTTTTTCTTTCTTTTTTTTTTTTATTTGACAAAGACACAGCGAGAGAGGGAACACAAGCAGGGGGAGTGGGAGAGGGAGAAGCAGGCTTCCCGCCGAGCAGGGAGCCTGATGCGGGGCTCGATCCCAGGGCCCCGGGATCATGACCTGAGCCGAAGGCAGATGCTTAACTGACTGAGCTACCCAGGCTTGATGGGCATAATTTTTTGGTTTGTTTTTAGACTTGTGGGATTGTGGTAATCATTTATAAAAGTTTATGCTTGAATGTGATATATATATATACAATGGAATATTATGCAGCCATCAAAAGGAATGAGATCTTGCCATTTGCAATGACGTGGATGGAACTGGAGGGTGTTATGCTGAGCGAAATAAGTCAATTAGAGAAAGACATGTATCCTATGACCTCACTGATAATGAGGAATTCTTAATCTCAGGAAACAAACTGAGTGTTGCTGGAGTGGGGGTGGGGTGG
>NW_027775293.1:0-292 GCF_054177405.1 Leptonychotes weddellii | reverse complement strand
TGCAGGGTGTGTGTGCAGAGGTGTGTGCTCAGGGTATGTGCTGGGGTATGCATAGAGGAAGGGTGCAGGGGTGTGTGTTCAGGGGCATGTGTCCAGGGGCATGTGTCCAGGCTATGTGTGCAGGGGTGTGTGCATGCAGTCACACAGCCCAGTCACATAGGCGCTCCCAGACTCCCAGCTTCCATAATGGCCATCCCTGTCGGACAGACAACTCCCTCCGCTCCCTCCAGCTCCCTCCTGCTCCCTCTTGCTCCCTCTGGCTCCATCCTGCTCTCTCCAGCTCCCTCCAGCT
>NW_027775292.1:0-292 GCF_054177405.1 Leptonychotes weddellii | reverse complement strand
GCACAGGGCCTCTGGGTGTGAGAGGAGAGGACCTAGAGCGGGTGGGGGGAGTGGGAAAGAGCCAGATGCCCCTTGGCACGTCCGAGGTGCCCCAAGACGACTCGGGAGAAGTAAGCAGTGCCGAGAGAGGGGCATCTGGAACCTCGCTTCTCAGATGTGTTCCGAGGACATCAGCCCCCCCCGGGAAACCATCCGCCCTGTGGCCGGGGCCTCTCCTGGCTTGCGTGTGCTACCCCGGCTTCATAACCACCAGCCCCTTCACTCCCATGTCCCAGTTTGGATGGCACACTTT
>NW_027775291.1:0-292 GCF_054177405.1 Leptonychotes weddellii | reverse complement strand
TCATAATTTGCCTGATATAGTCAAGGTTATGCTTGATTTTAATAATGAATATCTGAACACTGCCGGAATCCACACTTTGGTTAAAAGACATCGAGGGATCTGGCATTCTTTGAATTAGCATATTTGCTAAGTTCATTTCCATTTTTTATTAACAGCATTTATATGGCCCATCTTAAGACCTAGGTTTTTTTTTTTAATTACTTGCAAATATTAGCTTATTTAATTAATGTGGTCTTCCTAACAACCCTATGAGTAATAAGAGTAGAACTAATTCAGTGAATTCCAAAAACTA
>NW_027775290.1:0-292 GCF_054177405.1 Leptonychotes weddellii | reverse complement strand
TATCTAAGCAGTGACTGGGGGAGGTCATCATGTGCATATTCCAGACCACGGGAGCTAGATATCTGGACACCAAGACCCCCTGGCTCGAGGGAATAAGTGACTTATGATGGACACCTGGACCCTGTCCTTGTTCTGATCAGTTCCTGGATGTCTGAGAGGACACGTGTGCCACACCACACTCATCAATAAAAACCCCAGGCCCCACGCAGATATGAGACTCATGCTCCTTTCCTTTTATTTTTTATTTAAATTCAATTAACCAACATATAGTATATTATTAGTTTTTTTTTTT
>NW_027775289.1:0-292 GCF_054177405.1 Leptonychotes weddellii | reverse complement strand
TTTCATAAAGTTTGTAGATGATAAGTACATTAAAAAGACATAACAATCTTAAATATTATGCAATAAACAGATATTTATAATAGATAAAGCCAAAACTGACATAACTTATTTAAAAAGATATAGAGAAGTTTACAAATGTATTTGGTTACCTCATCATTCTTGTTTCAGTAATTTATAGAAAAATGCAAAAGAAATATGACAAAAAGCAGAACACTTGAAGAACACTGTCAACAAAATGAATGTAATTGACATTTATAGAAAATGGTCAAACTCCAAGTTTATTTAATTATTA
>NW_027775288.1:0-292 GCF_054177405.1 Leptonychotes weddellii | reverse complement strand
CTGTTGGGTTGGCAGAGAGCAATGCTGGCTGTGACTCCCAGGGGTTTTTCTGCTGCACTCAGGGCTAAGGAGACGGGGAAATTTACTGGGGTCTTTCATTGTTACCATGGATTCTAAAGCCGGAAAGAGTTTTCAGGTGGTGAAATTTTTTTAACTTAAAAGTTGTTCAATTTTTGGAGAACCAAAAAAGATCGGAGTCGAAGATCTATGTGCGGAGAAGCATTTTCCGTGTTTGATGTTTTCCTCTACTTAACTGAATCAAATAGTCACTTACTTAGCTTGAATCCCATGT
>NW_027775287.1:0-292 GCF_054177405.1 Leptonychotes weddellii | reverse complement strand
GGGGCGCCTGGGTGGCTCAGTTGGTTAAGCGACTGCCTTCGGCTCAGGTCATGATCCCAGAGTCCTGGGATCGAGTCCCACATCGGGCTCCCAGCTCGGCAGGGAGCCTGCTTCTCCCTCTGACCCTCTCCTCTCTCACGCTGTTTCTCTCTCGCTCGCTCTCTAATAAATAAATAAATAAAAATCTAAAAAAAAAAAAGAAATGGAAGGAGAAATTGCTACCAACCTTACAGAAATAAAGGGTCCATAAGAGAACAGTATGAACAATAGATGACAGTAAGTGAAACAAGTT
>NW_027775286.1:0-292 GCF_054177405.1 Leptonychotes weddellii | reverse complement strand
TAACACGACTCCCGCACGATTTGTGTGCAAATTTAAGTTCAGGAACCCCCACTCTGGTTCATAACTCTCCATCCTAACCTTCAGTGGGCTGATTTTTTTTTTTTTTTTAAAGATTTTATTTATTTATTTGAGAGAGAGAGAATGAGAGACAGAGAGCATGAGAGGGAGGAGGGTCAGAGGGAGAAGCAGACTCCCTGCCAAGCAGGGAGCCCGATGCGGGACTCGATCCCGGGACTCCAGGATCATGACCTGAGCCGAAGGCAGTCGCTTAACCAACTGAGCCACCCAGGCG
>NW_027775285.1:0-292 GCF_054177405.1 Leptonychotes weddellii | reverse complement strand
TGACCCTGCTGGGAGGGCAGATCCGCCCGGAGGTCCTGTGGCTCCAGGCCCCCTTGGGTGGGGGAGGGTGTCGGGGACCTAAGAGCACTCTGTGGGGACCACCTTCTTCTCCACGGTTCTCCCCTCGTGCGTGACCAGGCAGCTGACGCTGCTGTATGATTTCCACTTGGCAGGCGACAGGCTCAGGTAGCTGCTGGCCGCGTACTTGTTGTTGCTCTGTTTGGAGGGCTTGGTGGTCTCCACGCCCTGGGTGACGGTGCCGCCGTCTGCCTTCCAGGCCACCGTCACGCCG
>NW_027775284.1:0-292 GCF_054177405.1 Leptonychotes weddellii | reverse complement strand
CACCTACTGCCAGGACCTAAGAGATGTCAATATTTTGCAAATTTGCTTCAGATCTTTTACTTTTAAAGATATAGAACGTCACGAATAGAGCTGAAGGCCTATCTCCATCTCGTTTTCCTCCCTTCCACTCCAGAGGTAACTATTATCCTTAAGTTGGTGTGTGTAACTCCTACACAGATTTTTATACTTTTACCACATCTAGAGGTTCGGTTTCTGATAATGCTGGGCTAGATAATTCAAGCCTTCCTTGTGATAAATATACCTAAATGCTGTCTAAACTATATATAGAGAT
>NW_027775283.1:0-3691 GCF_054177405.1 Leptonychotes weddellii | reverse complement strand
CAGAGACAAAGAGGAAATCCTGAAAGCAGCTCGGGACAAGAGGTCTGTAACCTACAACAGTAGAAATATTAAATTGGCAACAGACCTATCCATAGAGACCTGACAGGACAGAAAGGACTGGCATGATATATTCAGAGCACTAAATGAGAAAAACATGCAGCCAAGAATACTATATCCAGCTAAGCTGTCATTGAAAATAGACGAGAGATAAAAAGCTTCCAGGACAAACAAAAACTAAAAGAATTTGCAAACACAAAGCCAGCCCTACAAGAAATATTGAAATGGGTCCCCTAAGCAAGGATAGAGCCTAAAAGTAACATAGACCAGAAAGGAACAGAGACAATATACAGTAACAGTCACCTTACAGGCAATACAATGGCACTAAATTCCTATCTTTCAATAGTTACCCTGAATGTAAATGGGCTAAATGCCCCAATCAAACGACACAGGGTATGAGATTGGATAAAAAAACAAGACCCATTGATATGCTGTCTGCAAGAGACTCATTTTAGACCCAAAGACACCTCCAGATTGAAAGTGAGGGGGTGGAAAACCATTTACCATGCAAAAGAAAGCTGAGATGGCAAACTTTATATCAGACAAATTAGATTTTAAACCAAACACTATAATAAGAGATGAGGAAGGGCACTATATCATACCTAAAGGGTCTATCCAACAAGAAGATCTAACAATTGTAAATATCTATGCCCCTAACATGGGAGCAGCCAATTATATAAGCCAATTAATAACAAAAGCAAAGAAACACATCAATAACAATACAATAATAGTGGGGACTTTAACACCCTCCTCATTGAAATGGACAGATCATCTAAGCAAACTATCAATGAGGAAATAAAGACTTTAAATGACACACTGGACAAAGTGGACTTCACAGATGTATTCAGAACATTCCATCCCAAAGCAACAGAATACACATCCTTCTCTAGTGCCCATGGAACATTCTCCAGAATAGATCACATCATAGGTCACAAATCAGGTCTCAACCGGTACCAAGAGATTGGGATCATTCCCTGCATATTTTCAAACCACAATGCTTTGAAACTAGAACTCAATCACAAGAGGAAAGTCAGAAAGAACTCAAATACATGGAGGCTAAAGAGCATCCTACCGAAGAATGAATGGGTCAACCAGAAAATTAAAGAATAAAAAAATTCATGGAAAACAATGAAAATGAAAACACAACTGTTCAAAATCTTTGGGATGCAGCAAAGGCATTCCTAAGAGGAAAATATATAGCAATACAAGCCTTTCTCAAGAAACAAGAAAGGTCTCAAATACACAATCTAACCCTACACCTAATGGAGCTGGAGAAAGAACAGCAAATAAAGCCTAAACCCAGCAGGGGAAGAGAAATAGTAATGATCAGAGCAGAAATCAATGAAATAGAAACTAAAAGAACAGTAGAACAGATCAATGAAACTAGGATGTGGTTCTTTGAATGAATTAATAAGATTGATAAACCCCTGGCCAGGCTTATCAAAAAGAAAAGAGAAAGGACCCAAATAAATAAAATCATGAATGAAAGAGGAGAGATCACAACCAACACCAAAGAAATGTAAACAATTATAAGAACATATTATGAGCAACTATATGCCAATAAGTTAGATAATCTGGAAGAAATGGATGCATTCCTAGAGGTATATAAACTACCAAAGCTGAACCAGGAAGAAATAGGAAACCTGAACAGACCCATAACCACTAAGGAAATTGAAGCAGTAATGAAAAATCTCCCAAATAACAAGAGCCCAGTGCCAGATGGTTTCCCAGGGGATTTCTACCAAACATTTAAAGAAGAATTAATACCTATTCTTCTCAAACTGTTCCAAAAATTAGAAATGGAAGGAAAACTTCCAAACTCATTTTATGAGGCCAGCATTACCTTGATCCCCAAATCAGATAAAGACCCCATCAAAAAGAATAATTACAGACCAATAGCCCTGATGAACATGGATGCAAAAATTCTCACCAAAATACTAGCCAATAGGATCCAACAGTACATTAAAAGGATTATTCACCACGACCAAGTGGGATTTCTTCCTGGGCTGCAAGTTTGGTTCAACATCTGCAAATCAATCAATGTGATACAATACATTAATAAAAGAAAGAACAAGAACCATATGATCCTCTCAATAGATGCAGAAAAAGCATTTGACAAACTACAGCATCCTTTCTTGATTAAAACTCCTTAGATTGTAGGGACAGAGGGAACATACTGCAATATCATAAAAGCCATCTATGAAAAACTCACAGCGAATATCATTCTCAATGGGGAAAAACTGAGAGCTTTCCCCTTAAGGTCAGGAATGCGGCAGGGATGTCCACTATCACCACTGCTATTCAACATAGTACTAGAAGTCCTAGCCACAGCAATCAGACAAGAAAAAGAAATAACAGGCATCTGAATTGGCAAAGAAGAAGTCAAACTCTCACTCTTTGCAGATGATATGATACTTTATGTGGAAAACCCAAAAGACTCCACCCCAAAACTGCTAGAGCTCATACAGGAATTCAATAAGGTGGCAGGATAGAAAATCAATGCACAGAAATCAGTGGCATTCCTATACACCAACAACAAGACAGAAGAAAGAGAAATTAAGGAGTCGATCCTATTTACAATTGCACCCAAAACCATAAGATACCTAGGAATAAATCTAACCAAAGAGGCAAAGAATCTGTACTCAGAAAACTATAAAATACTCATGAAAGAAATTGAGGAGACACAAAGAAATAGAAAAACGTTCCATGCTCATGGATTAGAAGAACAGATATTGTGAAGATGTCAATGCTACCTAGAGCAATCTACACGTTTAATGCAATTCCTATCAAAATACCATCCATTTTTTTCAAAGAAATGGAACAAATCATCCTAAAATTTGTATGGAACCAGAAAAGACGCTGAATATCCAGGGGAATGTTGAAAAAGAAAAGCAAAGCCGGTGGCATCACAATCCCAGACTTCAAGCTCTGTTACAAAGCTGTCATCACCAAGACCGTATGGTACTGGCACAAAAACAGACACATAGATCATTGGAACAGAATAGGGAGACCAGAAATGGACCCTCAACTCTATGGTCAACTAGATTCGACAGAGCAGGAAAGAATGTTCAATGGAAAAAAGAGTCTCTTCAACAAATGGTATTGGGAAAATTGGACAGCCACATGCAGAAGAATGAAACTGGACCATTTACTTACACCACACACAAAAATAGACTCCAAATGGTTGAAAGACCTCAGTGTGAGACGGGATTCCATCAAAATCCTAAAGGAGAACACAGGCAGCAACCTCTTCGACCTCAGCCGCAGCAACTACTTCCTATTAACATAGCCAAAGGCAAGGGAAGCAAGGGCAAAAATGAACTATTGGGACTTCATCAAATTAATAAGCTTTTGCACAGCAAAGGAAACAGTCAACAAAACCAAAAGACAACGGATAGAACGGGAGAAGATATTTGCAAATGACATATCAGATAAAGGGCTAGTATCCAAAATCTATAAAGAACTTATCAAACTCAACACCCAAAGAACAAAGAATCCAATCAAGAAATGGGCAGAAGACATGAACAGACATTTTTCTAAAGAAGACATCCAAATGGCCAACGGACACATGAAAAAGTGCTCAACATCGCTTGGCATCAGGGAAATCCAAATCAAAACCTCAATGAGATACCAC
>NW_027775282.1:0-292 GCF_054177405.1 Leptonychotes weddellii | reverse complement strand
ATAGCTTTAGGGCCTCGACAAGGCTCAGCTCTGAGCCACAGCCACAGGGACCCTGGCCAGGTCCTGCCAGGTGGCTTTGCCCAGGGAGGCCCTGCATGTGAACTCAGGTGACTCTGTCAAGGCAGCCATCGTGGCTTTGGGCAGTGTGCTTTCTAAGGTTGCTAGAGTGGGGCTTATGAATATGGAAGCAGATGGGGGGCCTCGGCCCTATAGCTAGCTTGTAAATGCAATGTTTTATCACATGGGCACCTTTTGAAATTGCTCCTGGAGGAGACCCTATGGGATGGACCCT
>NW_027775281.1:0-292 GCF_054177405.1 Leptonychotes weddellii | reverse complement strand
GAGTTTGGGAATATTTAAGGGACAGACATGAGGGAAACGCCAGCCTCGGTTTTCTACAGTGAGGATGGCCATGACTAACTGCGCTGTCACTGGGAGACACCTTCACACCCTTTGTGGCATTTGATCTTCCCCACAATCCTGGGAGCTCATCACCACCAGCAATCCCTAAGTCAGGAGCCTGAGACTGGGAGGTTGCCTGTCAACACTGGGCTGTGGGTGTGAGGCCCTCCTGATGAGTGTCCAAAGGCCCGGGGAGGCCAGACCGCACGCTGACACCCCGCAAACCCCCTTC
>NW_027775280.1:0-292 GCF_054177405.1 Leptonychotes weddellii | reverse complement strand
GGGGCTGGGCCAAGGGACACCCAGAGACCCAAGGCAGAGAGAGCAGTTGGCCCACAGGGGGCAGGGGGAGGGGGGCGAGCAGGGCTGAGGGAGGGTAACCAGGCCCAGCTGCAGGATCTGAGGAAGGGACATCTCGGGGTCAGCCGCTGGACACCCTGGTTTCTGCCAACAGAGTGATGTCTATGTGCCAGCAGCTGCCGGGGGTAGATGGCAGGTGCGGTGCTGGGAGGGGCTTGCATGGGAGTGAAGCGGACGAGAGCCCCCTCCATGGCCAGCTGACTTGCTGGTGGGG
>NW_027775279.1:0-292 GCF_054177405.1 Leptonychotes weddellii | reverse complement strand
TCTGTCTTGATGCTAAGACTGTGATGTTTTGATTACTATAGTTTTATAGTAAGTTTTAAAGTCAGTAAGTGTGAGATTTCCACCTTTCTTCTTTTTTTTTTTTAAAGATTTTATTTATTTATTTATTTGAGAGAGAGAGAGAGAGAGAAACAGCATGAGAGGGGAGAGGGTCAGAGGGAGAAGCAGGCTCCCCGCCGAGCCGGGAGCCCGATGTGGGACTCGATCCCAGGACGCCGGGACCATGACCTGAGCTGAAGGCAGTCGCTTAACCAACTGAGCCACCCAGGCGCCC
>NW_027775278.1:0-292 GCF_054177405.1 Leptonychotes weddellii | reverse complement strand
TTGCCCACAAAGAGCTGTGGAGATGATTAATAATGCATGGCATCCTCAGGGGTCAAATAGGTGGGCAGCCAACAATGGTACTATTTAACATTGAGTTTTATTTTAAGTAAGAATGTGGAAACAACACACTGAGAATTTTTGTCCCAATAGAAAAATCATAACCCTCTGTCCAGTTCACAGATGAGCTAATTTACAGATCCAGAACCCCATTGACTGAACAGGTGGCTGGATCCACAGAAGAAAGGACATCTTGAAACATCTTGAAAAGTATGTAAAATGATCTTTAAGGGGA
>NW_027775277.1:0-292 GCF_054177405.1 Leptonychotes weddellii | reverse complement strand
TCTCCCTCTCCCACTCCCCCTGCTTGTGTTCCCTCTCTCGCTGTCTCTCTCTCTGTCAAATAAATAAATAAAACCTTTAAAAAAAAAGTTGTTTTTTTTTTTTTATTTTTTGGTTAACTAAGCATTAGGTGAATGGGTCCTTTAGCAAATTATTCTATTGGACGTTTGCTATTCAAGGATATAGAACTGGAGTTGAGCCAATTGGTCATTCCAAGGTAAACTAGTAAACTATTCACTAGTCCGTGGTTGATTGTCAGTGACTTCGCCTGGGGCCTCCCATATCTTGTGATTA
>NW_027775276.1:0-292 GCF_054177405.1 Leptonychotes weddellii | reverse complement strand
CTCCAAAAGAAAAATAAAATATTGGAGCTCAGGGAAGCCTGCCCTAATGTGGCATATTGATTATTTTGAATTAAAGTTACTATTTTTTTAAAGCCAGAGCAAGAAGAACCTCTGACCCATCATTGTCTCCAGATAGCAGGAAATATATCCCCCATGTGAAAAGTACCTTCCCTGTACCAAGAGGTAGGCAGACATCCTTATTGTCAGACAGGGAATTCAGGGTCTATATAGGGAAGAAGCCAATACAAACAAATTTTGTTACTTTTATTCATTTACTACCCCAGCCTATAAT
>NW_027775275.1:0-292 GCF_054177405.1 Leptonychotes weddellii | reverse complement strand
GTGATTCTAAGAGGGAACTTTATAGCGATACAGTCCTACCTCAAGAAGCAAGAAAAATCTCAAACATCCTAAATTTATACCCAAAGGAGTTATAAAAAAAAAAAACTAAAACCAGCAGAATGAAGGAAATAATAAAGATTACAGCACAAATAAATGATATAGAAACTAAAAAAAAAAAAAACAAAACAGTAGAAAAGATAAATGAAGAAGCTAGTTCATTGAAAAGATAAAAATACTTCAAAAACCTCTAACCAGACTCATCAAAAAACAAAGAGAAAGGACTCAAATAAAT
>NW_027775274.1:0-292 GCF_054177405.1 Leptonychotes weddellii | reverse complement strand
GCTCAGGGGAGGTGGGATCCACACACAAGGACCCTGGCCATGTCCAGGCCACTGTGGGCGGCACTCCTCGAGAGGAAGGGTGGGGGCTGGCATCATCCCCACACGTGGGGGTTCCTGAGTATGCAGAACGCCTCCAGCTTCTCCAGCTGGTGCTCAAGCCCTCCCAAGCTGCTCGCACAAACGTCTGTTCCTGTGTTTGGGGAAGGCAGGTGTGAGCAAGCAGATGAGGTCTGCAGCACCGTCAGACACCGAGGGGCACGTGGGGGTGGGTCAGCCAGGGGGGCAGCTTGGG
>NW_027775273.1:0-292 GCF_054177405.1 Leptonychotes weddellii | reverse complement strand
GGAGGAGCGGAGAACTCGGGGCCCCACTCCTCAGTGTGCCCCCAGAGAAAAGCAGTCAATCACTCCCGTCTCCCTGGTCTCCAGCTGCACTTTGTGCTCACCCAGCCTGTGACCGAGCATTTCTATCTCTGGCACCTGACCCCATGTGGAGTCTCCAAACCCAGAAGATCCCTGCAGTCTGCTCCTGCACCACTCCTCCTGGAGGAGGAAGGGGAGCCTCCCCAGATCTGCCGCTTGTTGGGTCCATATGGGAAGAGCAGGAGCCTGACTGTGCCACGGATCATGGTTTATG
>NW_027775272.1:0-3691 GCF_054177405.1 Leptonychotes weddellii | reverse complement strand
GCGCCTGGGTGGCTCAGTTGGTTAAGCGACTGCCTTCGGCTCAGGTCATGATCCTGGAGTCCCGGGATCGAGTCCCGCATCGGGCTCCCTGCTTGGCGGGGAGTCTGCTTCTCCCTCTCCCACTCCCCGTTTGTGTTCCCTCTCTCGCTGTGTCTTTCTCTGTCAAATAAATAAATAAAATCTTTAAAAAAAAAAAAAGAAATTTCCTAACTTTTTTTTCCTTCTGTGCCCTTCAACACTACTTCAAAATACTAACCAACTCCATGACCCCAAGAAACTTAGAACAGGTTTTCTTTTTTTTATGTTTTTTAAAGTGAGGTTTTATTCTGTTTTCTTTACTTTTTTTTTTTTTTAGTCACGCTCATTCTGGTATAGAATCAGAAAGTGTTGCTTTGTGATAGCATCTTTATTTAGTCAGCAGAATAAGTAAGGTGAAGACTGTCCACAGAAGGGCTTTGTTAACTTTGCGCAAGGAGAGTTGGAACTGCCGTTCTAGCAGAGAGAAAAAATGAAAGGTTTAATAATTAGTAACACTAAAAGAGAACATTGATAAACAGTCATTTCAGTGAGAGGCACATGGTATATTAGCTATTTGATTTTGTTATTTTTAGTCATCTTTGTAGGGTTTGTATTTTTTTTACATTTCAAAAGGTACAGTAAAAATTAAGTAGATCCTCTTGATTGACGTAGATCCTTTGATTGTTTTGTAGGGGGGAAAAAACAATAAATGCAGTGGATCTTAGCCTTGGTTCCACATCATTATCATCTGTGGAACTTTGTGGAACATAGGCACATGTATTTAAAAGCTCCATAGGTTATATAATGGACAGAGGAGTTAAGGAACACTGAGCTAAAAAGTACTATAGAATAGGAAGAAACCTAGAAGAAAAGAGATCACCTACGAGACTCTTATTCTGATCTCACTTAGAGTTAATGATAGCATCAGTAACAACAGTGATCATGAAAATAGAGAAAGATATACCAAAGACTTTTTGAAGGTCAGAGTGAGTAGTTTCAGTAAAAGTAAAGGGGAAGAGTCAGAGATGATGTCCAGCTTTGTTGTCTGGGAAGATGTAAGTACACATTTTCATCCATTTTGGAAATGTGTGTGTACTGGGATGGGACCAGGGAGAACAGAGTACACAGGTTGATTTGTCATAGGGATGGTGTAATTGTTTAGTTTGGAATATATCCTTTGGAAGTGTAGGATTGGAAGCCCTGTCTGTGGAAGTTTGAGGCCAGATGAACTGCCCCACGGAGTGATGATAATGTATAATTGAGTACAGATCCTTGGAAGACACCAGTAGTGTCCAATTTTACATTAGTGCCCCTCTTTCTGTCTTATGTTTCCATACCACAGTTGTGCTTGCCTTTATTGTATTTATCCCTTACCAGTTCATTTACCTGTGTTTCCCACTAAATTTAGTTCCTGGAGTAGGACTCTGCCTTTTGTTTTTATATCCCTAGTATGTAGCATCATGCCTTATAAATTTAAGACACACACTAAAAGAAAGAAGTTAATATAGATATTTCCAGGTGGTAGAGTTTAATTTTTTTATATTCATTTGTATTTATAAATTGTAAATTTTGGGTACAATTTTTTTGTAAAGAATTTATGGTCATGGCTTCTTATATTGAATAGTTAGATTAATTTTACTCTTTTAAAAATGGTTGAAATTATCAATATAAACATCATACTGTTTCTCTATAAGTAAAACAGTAAATAGTGGAGAATATAGATACTGTAAAGTGCCTTGTCCTTAAAATTTGGTACATGTTTCTTGAATCAACTTGCCTTAATTTACTGTATACTGTGAATTTCTCTTCTTTCTTATCTGCTACTCCTCTTTCCCTACCCATTGGTTCCTACATACCAGTGTTAACCAAAGATTTAAAAAAAAAAAAAAAAGTTTTGTCCAAACAGAAAAATGGGAACTAACAAGGATATTGTATTGTATGTCTGTGTGTGTGTTAGAAGATGGTAATAATTTTGTGTATGAATGTATATTTATATATTGTAACTTCAGAGATAAAAATTTTACAACCCTAATATCAATCTCCTAAATTCTGGGAGTGAAATTTGTATTAGTTGCAAAATGAAAACATCTGAGAACCACTGATATAAACTATATTAATTTATTGTGCTCTAAGTGTAGGTATGTTGATGCCCATTGCAAGGGTTATTTTAGAATAGATGGCTAATCACCATTCCTTTAGAGGGGCATCTGAATATCCCCTTTCCTCATTTATAAAGAAATTTCTCTACTTAATATAGAAATTCCTAGTCCCATTTATACAGAAATTAGTTCTCAGAAGGTTGTTCATAAGTCCTTTGTTTACACTAAGCAAGTGATCTCTGTGGTTGTACATATATCAGTAAAGTTGTTTCATAAGGGAATAACAGATGTTGATGTCGTTGATTCTGACTTTTCTTAATTCTTTCCATCTCAAGTATAGGAAATATTCAGTTTTACATTTTGAATTATTTTTATCATAAATGTTTATAAAAAGAGAATGCTCCAAACACAAGATAGACTGTGGGCTAAATTGTGTTTGTAGATACAGAGTTTCATCCATGCAGTGTTTTGTTTTTTAATTAAATTTGACTCTTCAGGATGCCCCAAGTCTCACTGATCTGTATATTTCAAGAGGCATTTGAGTTTACTGTCTTACCATAGACCTGTGGTTTTGAGCCATCACTGCACAGTGGCTTCATCTGGGGAACATTAAAATAAATAACCAGTTCCCACTCCTGATCAATTAAATGAAACTTCTGGGTGATTCCAGTTTGCAGCCAGAGTTGAAACCATTGCCAGAAATCTAACAATTAATGCAGTTGCAGAGACTAAATAACTGCATTTGACTGACAAAAGACCATTTGTTTGTGGCAAGTAGAGTCAGTGTCCTTTGTTCTGGTGCAAAGCTTTGTTCATATCTGTGAACGTTCATAAATTAAAAACTTGTGAAGAGAGGCAAGATGGTGTGGTGGTTAGAAGTGTGGACTTAGGCAGTTGACTACTAGGTCTGATGTGTACCCTTGAGAAGTTTACTTAATCTCTCTGTACTTCAGTTTCCTTATCTGTAAAGTAAAATATCTGCCTCAATGGGTGTATTAGAATTAAATGAGTTAATATTTGTGAAGTACTTAAAACAGTATTTGCAACATAGGAAACATTAAATTTGTTAAATACATGGTTTAAGAAATAATAGAGGTATATCATTAGCTGTACTGCCTGGGTGCTTTTAAGGGCTATAACATTGAAGATTGGCTGGTTCCTGGAATTTCTACCGAGACTGCTCTGTAGTCTCTCTTCTTCAGTATTAGAATGGCTGAACAGGCTTTTTTTTTTTTTTAAACATTTTTTAAAAAGTTTTTTTTTTTTTTTTTTAAGATTTTATTTATTTATTTGACAGAGAGAGACACAGCGAGAGAGGGAACACAAGCAGGGGGAATGGGAGAGGAAGAAGCAGGCTTCCCGCGGAGCCTGGAGCCCGAAGTGGGGCTCGATCCCAGGACCCTGGGATCATGACCTGAGCCGAAGGCAGACGCTTAACGACTGAGCCATCCAGGCGCCCCTTTTAAAAAGATTTTATTTATTTATTTGACAGAGAGAGAGCACAAGTAGGCAGAAAGGCAGGCAGAGGGAGAGGGAGAAACAGGCTCTCCGCTGAGCAGGGAGCCCGATGCGGG
>NW_027775271.1:0-292 GCF_054177405.1 Leptonychotes weddellii | reverse complement strand
TGATTCTAAGAGGGAACTTTATAGCGATACAGTCCTACCTCAAGAAGCAAGAAAAATCTCAAACATCCTAAATTTATACCCAAAGGAGTTATAAAAAAAAAAAAACTAAAACCAGCAGAATGAAGGAAATAATAAAGATTACAGCACAAATAAATGATATAGAAACTAAAAAAAAAAAAAACAAAACAGTAGAAAAGATCAATGAAGAAGCTAGTTCATTGAAAAGATAAAAATACTTCAAAAACCTCTAACCAGACTCATCAAAAAACAAAGAGAAAGGACTCAAATAAAT
>NW_027775270.1:0-292 GCF_054177405.1 Leptonychotes weddellii | reverse complement strand
TGTCACCTGTTTGTGGAATCAGTGGAGGAGAAAACCACAGGATGGGGATAGTCATCCCAACACAGGCGTGGGGAGAGAGCCCAGAATGCCCATCCGGGGCTCCTGTCCAACGCTCCAGCCCCTGCTTGCGGGAAGTTCACAGCTGATTCACCATTGCATTAACCTCCAGCATCTGGGTAAGTTTTCTTTTCCTTTTTTTTTAAGATTTTATTTATTTATTTGTCAAAGAGAGAGGGCGAGAGAGTGCACGCGCACAAGCAGGGGGAGCTGCAGGCAGAGGGAGAAGCAGGCT
>NW_027775269.1:0-292 GCF_054177405.1 Leptonychotes weddellii | reverse complement strand
TTAACCATGTGGTACCCTAGATGCCCCAAACTTACCTTGAAACGGGGAATTTGTCCCTTCTGACCAATATCTCTTTATTTCTCACGCCGCCTTCCACCCCTAACCCCCCGGGCCATGGGAACCCCTGTTCTACTCTCTGCCTCTATGAGCTGCCTTTTAGATTCCCTATATGAAGAAGAACATACAGCATTTGTCTTTGTCTGACTTATTTCACTGGGAATTCTGTGGCTGTGAGAAATGGTTGATGGTTTTTCCTACTCAGAATCCGGTCCCTTTTCTGCAGGTACTACTT
>NW_027775268.1:0-292 GCF_054177405.1 Leptonychotes weddellii | reverse complement strand
TTAATTTTACCTCTTCATAAAAATCCTCTGAGAAAATTGTTTCAAATGTAGATTTCCAGTCCCTTTCCCAGATATTATGAGTAACTATTACTACAGGGTATCCCAGGAATCTTTTAGTCAAGGCATATATATCTTTCTAATGATCAGACAAGTTTGGAAAATATTGACTTATATCCTTCATGTCAGTGAAAGTTTATAACTATAAAATTCAAACGTTAAGGTGTTTGAACTGAAATAAAATTTCAAGTACCAAATAAAAAAATTGATCCTGCTACTCCTTGACCACACACAG
>NW_027775267.1:0-292 GCF_054177405.1 Leptonychotes weddellii | reverse complement strand
TATTTATTTATTTTGGAGTGAGAGAGTGAGAAAGAGCATGAGAGGGGAGACGGTCAGAGGGTGAAGCAGACTCTGCACTGAGCAGGGAGCCCGATGCGGGACTCGATCCCAGGACTCCAGGATCATGACCTGAGCCGAAGGCAGTCGCTTAACTAACTGAGCCACCCAGGCGCCCAAGATGCTATATTTTTTTTTTTTTTTACTGCTATGGACAAGTTAGGGCTACAAGTTAGGGATGAAGTATGTGGGAATTTACACTGGCTTTGCACATGGAAATGTATTTGAATAATAC
>NW_027775266.1:0-292 GCF_054177405.1 Leptonychotes weddellii | reverse complement strand
TTGCATGGAACTTCGGAGAGTTTGCCTTCTGGAAGTGTTGTTTTCATTTCAAGGGGGGGAGGGGGGTGCCGAGACCTGAGATTCGGAGACATTCCTGGGTTGCTGGATATAATGGTGCTGTCTTTCCCCCTGAGAAATAAATGTATTTACATTTTAAAGGGTTTACAGTAAGAACTCAGAATACTCAGGAAGGAGCAGAGTTTTTTTCCCTTCTTTCAGGAGGAAAGTTGGGTATGTATATTAGCACATAGAGTTGTATATAAGCACCTCATTTTTGCAGGATTTCTCACTC
>NW_027775265.1:0-292 GCF_054177405.1 Leptonychotes weddellii | reverse complement strand
TACTCCAAGAATGATGGGGCCATGTCAAAAGGATGCAGAAGCCAGCTGGATGAAGGTACTAATGGCCAAATCTAGAAAAATTTAGGTATCAAAATAAATAATGATAGTAATGAATTATTACCCAGTGAATAGGAAACCATGAGTCCAAACTAATATAAATTTAAAAATGAATAAATATAAGATGATGCTTTCCTTATGTTATATTGCCAACTTATAAATGTAGAAGGAAGGATGGAATTGGAAAACCACCATTTGGCAACAAGTCAGGCTGAAGGAGACTAAAGAGACCTAC
>NW_027775264.1:0-292 GCF_054177405.1 Leptonychotes weddellii | reverse complement strand
TTGCATGGAACTTCGGAGAGTTTGCCTTCTGGAAGTGTTGTTTTCATTTCAAGGGGGGGAGGGGGGTGCCGAGACCTGAGATTCGGAGACATTCCTGGGTTGCTGGATATAATGGTGCTGTCTTTCCCCCTGAGAAATAAATGTATTTACATTTTAAAGGGTTTACAGTAAGAACTCAGAATACTCAGGAAGGAGCAGAATTTTTTTCCCTTCTTTCAGGAGGAAAGTTGGATATGTATATTAGCACATAGAGTTGTATATAAGCACCTCATTTTTGCAGGATTTCTCACTC
>NW_027775263.1:0-292 GCF_054177405.1 Leptonychotes weddellii | reverse complement strand
CCCTCAACGGGCCCTACGCGCTCCTCCTCGAAGCCCGACCGCAACGGCTGCACCTCTTCTCCCAGGCTGTCGCTAGGCAGCGAGGCCTGCGCGTGCGCCGAGCACGCCTCCTTCAGCTGCGCGCGCAGCTGGCTCCGGAAAAGCTCGCGACATGCGACGGGTCTGCGTGGTGCTGCCCCAGCGCAGCCAGCCCGACGTGGCGCGCGCGCTTCGGCGTCTCTGGCTGGTGCATCTCCGCGGTGAACGCGGCGAAGTGGTCGTCGAGGCCTTGCAACTGCTCCTTCTCATGGGT
>NW_027775262.1:0-292 GCF_054177405.1 Leptonychotes weddellii | reverse complement strand
TCTTCTTCCCTCCACCACTACCCCTCCCCCCACACAATCTTGTTGGCTTTTGAATGGTTTTAAGCATTTAGTAAATATTTTGTCTATCTTTCGTACTTATCCTTGATGAAAAGGCTTATCTGGCACACCTAGTGGGTTATTATTAGAAGCAGAGGTCTCCCTGTCTCATCGCTCTTAAATTTTTTTGATAAAAAAATCTCAAACTCCCAAAAGCAGAAAGAATAGTGCAAAGAACCACGCCATTACCCACATTCAATCATTATCAAGGTTTTGTTACATTTGCTTGGACATT
>NW_027775261.1:0-3692 GCF_054177405.1 Leptonychotes weddellii | reverse complement strand
CCCCCCCCCCCCCCCCCCCCCCGCCCATACAACTACCCCAGGTGGGCCAGTGCTGCTGGGGAAGAGCTGGGGAGGGCAGTTCCCTGTGGCCTGTCTCTGCCTGCTGGCTTGGTGACAGCTCAGTTACCATAGGTATTGAAGGTGCTTCTTACATGAGGTAATATCATGCCTACGGGGATGGCATCAAGACTCATGATGGTGGTAGGGTGCCAGGCCTCTCTAATCACATCTTCCTAGACCACTGCCTAGGGATTGAATGTTTTCTTTTTAAAGTATAAATTAGAGGGGTGCCTAGGTGGCTCAGTTGGTTAAGCCACTGCCTTCGGCTCAGGTCATGATCCCGGAGTCCCTGGATCGAGTCCTGCATTGGGCTCCCTGCTCAGCGGGGAGCCTGCTTCTCCCTCTGACCCTCCCCCCTCTCATGCTCTCTCTCTCTATCTCATTCTCTCTCTCAAATAAATAAATAAAATCTTTAAAAAAAAGTATAAATTAGATCCTGTCACTTCCATGCTTAAAACAATATGGATTGCTAGTGCAATAAGAATAAAATTTAAAATTTTGCATTAGTCTCAAGGCCCTGTAGAATCTATCCTCTGTAAACCTCTTCTTTTCCCTATTTCTCCATTCTGCTCATTTGTAATACTCCAGCAGCAGTGACCTTTTGTCCTTCTCTCCAACTTTCTAAACTTGTTCCTGTCTCAGGACCTTTGCACTTGCTGTTACTGCTCCTTGGAATGGTGTTCTTCAGATCATTGCTTGATTGCTATCTCATCTCTCAGATTAAATGTCACCTCCACAACAAGTTTTTTTCCAACCTCCCTAAATAAAACAGGCCCTCTGCTCACCTGCCAACACACACACACACACACACACACACACACCCCATATCCCATTATCCTATTGTATCTCATTCATAGCACTTATTAATACCTAATATTATCTTACCTCTGTTTGTTTGTAGTGTGTCTCTTTGCCCTAAGTTTCTTGAGGACAAAGCTAATCTTCTGGAATAGTACAGAGAAGGGCTCAATAAATACTTCTGCTTACTTGCCTGCCTGATTGATTGTCAATATGTTGAATAGAAGCTAAGGTGATTTAGAACATCTTTTCTCTCCTGTCAATGGCTAGCTTTCAGGCTATCGTCTTACTGTGAAATCGTATTTCAATAATATGAGCTGACCATTAACTCTTTCTTTATGCATTCCTGTTATAACCATAGCAGCCACCCCCATTCCACCTCACCCGACCAATGTATACCTTAGCTGCCTAAAGAACAGGTCATGCGTAAGGAGTTGCAGAAGAGAAAAAGAAAATTAATCCTTATTTTTCAAAATGTTTCTCTGTTACAAATATAAACAAAGTGTTATTTAAAAAAACAATACCCTACTTCTTGCAGGAGGCAGACTCCACCCTCCCTTCTCTTTTCCCAGTGGGTAGCAAGATGTGCCCTAGCTGGTTGGCCTGTGTGTACCGGCCCCAGTAAATGAATGTTGGTCAGCTGCTTCCTTTACTGCAGCACAAACATACTTAGGGCTATTTCTGCATTGACGAAAAGAATTTGTTTCCCTGCAAATTAGCAGACAAGGCTAAATGCCGAAGTGCTGGATTCTCAGGAGCCATTTCCCATAACAGGCTCCCATTGGCCAGTGTATAAGCAGCCTGAGATTTCACCCACACAGTAGGTGAGGTCGTGGGAGTGTGCTTCTCATGCATGAGTGTGTATTGTGGTGAGTGTGTATGCACAGGTGTGTATCCATGTCTATGATACCCCGGAGGCCAAAAATAAAAAATAGAAAAGGATATTTTGTGTATCAACCCAGGAAAAAGTGGTGGAAAGAGTATATATATTTCAGATGAACTAATAACATTTGGATAGTGGTAACTTTTTATTATTTATTTGCAAATGACCTGGGTTCGAATCCATTTATTAGTGTGTTTTGAAAAAGTACTTACTTCTGAGCCTCAGTTTTCTTATCTGTAAATTATGGCTGACAATTCATTTATGATGGTCCAACAAGTACCAAAAGCTCTGTCTCTACCATCCCCCTGCCCTCCTCTTGCTGGTTAAGAAGCATCTGCTATCTTTGCTTGATAGTTCTGGAGTCTTTATGACCCAGACCGGGGGGCGGGGGGGCAGTGTGGTGAGGGTAAAACACAGAGCCTTATAGGATTTCCATTGCAAATGACAGGTGCTACTTACTGGCTAAGAAGAAGGATGGAGCCAGAGTGGGGACTCAGAGAGGGAGATGGAGTTGTGCAGGCTCAGTTGGGAGCAATTCTCGTGCTGTTAGGGCTGAGGGAAGAAAGAGGATTTCGGGGCATCTGTCAAGCATGTGAACCATGGTAACAGAGGGACCTAGGGAATGACAATCTTTAAGAAGGTTCTCTGTACATTAGGATGGTGATGCCACTTTGGTATTTCCTTGAGGGACTACAGTATTGATTGAGTCTGTTTTTCTATCACTTTAATGGCTCCACAGAGGTTCCTTTGAATGTGACAGTCCTCTTAAAAGCAGAGCCAGAAAGCCAGACTTTATTCTAGTTAGAACCAATTTGCACTGCTATTGTATTAAATGTGCATTAAATGTGATTTTTGTGTGTAATCTTGAACACAGAGTCTGGTAAACATTAAGCACTAAATAAAATGTAGCTACAATTAGCTTGCTCATTATTATCTTATCTCTCAAAGGACTGACTTGATTTCCAAGAGTTTACATTCTCTTTTATCAGGCACTAACTGTTTGCCACTGTTTTGCCTGGTCTGGATTTTCCCTTGGCAATTTATAACCCAAGTCCTATTGGCTCATAGCTGCTCATGAACCTAAGACTAACTTCTGAAGTTTGTTTTGAGATCCAGAGAAATGGAGCTCAGCTTTAAGGATATGAAATACCTCTCCTTAGGAATGGTTAGGCCTGGGTCTTTTGGATGTATCTTTGTGCAAGCAAGGGAGTGACAGTTGGTAGGAATTATCAGTTAGGTTCTCAGTCAAGGGGTCACTGTGTAGCTTGGTGAAAGGTCCCAAGAATGCCAACCTAAACCCCTTCCCTCTGCCCACCCGCCTTTTTCCTTCCCCGTACTGAACTCCAAAAAGCCCTGAGTGCTCTGTGCTCTGGGAGGATGATTTAGTTCCTCCCAATATGACAAGCTCAGGATCGACTCAGGTCATTATATCCTGCGTGGTGTCTCAGGACAAAGTGTGATTCAGGTGTGGGCAACTTTTAAAGAGAAATTATGATATCCCCAGGATTTTCATAGTGTTGGACCCAGTGGAAGCATGCTTTACCATGTTGTGGCTGGAATGTGGAGATACTTCCTCCAGCAGTCAACTACCTTTCTGCCCACTGCAGTCCTTACTCTCTACACCCCTTCTTTTACTTAATACTTCAGGCACCTGTTCTCTCGTTCCTTGTGTGCTAGTCTCAACTGTCCATCTACCCCAAGAGCAGGAAGCCCATTTCTTTTCATCGAAGGATGAAAAGCACAGACACCTGGGGTGGAATTCAGGTTTACTATTTAGCACCCGGTGATCCTGAGCCAGTTACTTAATCTTTACATGCCTCAACTTCCTCACCTGTGAAAGGGGAGCTATTTTATTATCTGTCCCATAGAGTTGCCATTACTTAAATGAGTTAATACTGAACTCTTCCTGGCACAAACTATGTAAGTTTTGTGGGAGTGATGATGATGATGA
>NW_027775260.1:0-292 GCF_054177405.1 Leptonychotes weddellii | reverse complement strand
GCTTGAAATTCCAGCCAGATACTGACAATCCCCACATTTGTATACCCAGGCTGGACCACTTCCCTGAGCTCCATACGTGTGTAGCAAATTGCCTCTTCATTATCTTCTTTTGGATAGCTAAGAGGCATATGAAAATGAGCAAGTCCAATGAAAATGAGCAAGTCCAAAACTAACCTGCTGTCTCCCCCCACCCACTCTCCTGTCCCCACCTCCCTTCCCAGTTATTGTCAGGAAATGGCCACGGCCAGCTACTCAAGTCAAAATCTTGTGAAGCATTCTTTTTTTTTTTTTT
>NW_027775259.1:0-292 GCF_054177405.1 Leptonychotes weddellii | reverse complement strand
AATTTTTATATATTTATTTACTTATTTGGAGCTATAACCATCATTCTTTTTCTGTATATTTGTTTTCTTTCTTTTTTCAGTGCTACTTTAAAGAGGGGTGCCTGGATGGCTCAGTCGGTTATGTATCAAACTCTTGATCTCAGCTCAGGTCTCGATCTCAAGGTCGTGAGTTCAAGCCCTGAATTGGGCTCCATACTGTGTGTGAAGTCTACTTAAAAAAAGTGCTACTTTCAAGAAAAAATAAAAATCTCTTTTCTGATAGGAAATTATGCAAAAACATGTTGTAGACATT
>NW_027775258.1:0-292 GCF_054177405.1 Leptonychotes weddellii | reverse complement strand
TCTCTCTGAATTTGACTATGTTAGGTCCTCACATAATTGGAATCATACATTAATCCTTTTGTGACTGGCTTATTTCACATAGCATAATGTTATCAGGATTCATCCATGTTGTAGAGTGTCAATATTTCATTTCTTTTTTAAGGCCAGATAATAATTCCATTGTATGTATGTGCCACATTTTGTTTATCAATTTTTTTTTTATGTTTCACTAAAACACAAAATTTATTTCAAAAACAAAATTATACTCTAACCCTGTATTTTTTTGTGAGTAAATATTTTATGTAAGCATCAT
>NW_027775257.1:0-292 GCF_054177405.1 Leptonychotes weddellii | reverse complement strand
CAATGAATTTGAAGTACTGTTTAACCAAAACTGTGAATATCAACACATTTAGCTTTAAGATTTACGTAGTATCAAAGACCTAATAATGAAACTTATAAAATATTACCTTAGTATAATTTATATGCTATATTGGGATTGAAATTCATGATAGCAGTCAATGTGGAAAAAATTATTATACCCATTTTTTATTCCGAAGTTATAATTTACCCATTGAAACTGTTGCAGTGAAGTTTTATCTTTTGCTTCTTTTAAATTATGAGAGGCCCGTACACAAATTAACTCTATGAAGAAT
>NW_027775256.1:0-292 GCF_054177405.1 Leptonychotes weddellii | reverse complement strand
GGGGTGTGCAGCTGGGCTTTGCTGGGGAACCGCGCCCACACCAGTGAGTGTGGTTCCAGGTCCTAGGCTGATGTCTTCCAGCAAAAGCTCAACTGGCGTGGGATGGCAAGTGCAGAAGCCGCAGCCGTTCCTTCTGCGTGGAGCCAGTCAGGATGCGCACGCTCCTGAGCAGGACCGGGAGAAGCCAGAGCCGCGGCTGGGGAGTGGTCCGCGTGGGGATGGCAGGGGGCCTCCCGGGCAGGACCGGAACCAGCAGTCACTGGGGGACCTCCAGTTGAGAGGCGCCCCCTGC
>NW_027775255.1:0-292 GCF_054177405.1 Leptonychotes weddellii | reverse complement strand
GCTTTTCATGCAGCAATAGTCATAATATTAAAATCCCTTATATTTCTCTGGCAATTAAGAGTTTACCATTATGTTTCATATTTATTAGGGTGTCAAACCTTCATCATGATCCTGTAAGGTAAGCCAGCTTGGACAGAGACAATCTAGAAAATAGCACCCGTGTTTAAAAACACACACACACACACACAAACAAGCAACAAAATCCTCCTGAATTCACACCCAGATAGCCACTAGGACTTTGTGCTGATCAAATACTCACATTTATTAGTAGCCCATGAGCCCTCTGGGTGGT
>NW_027775254.1:0-292 GCF_054177405.1 Leptonychotes weddellii | reverse complement strand
TCTAGGAATATTATAGTTTTGTGTTTTACATTTAACTCTGTGATCAACTTTAAGTTAAATTTTGTGAAACTAATGTAATGTTGTGTGTCAGCTATATTAAAATTAAATTATGATTTTTTAGTGAAGGGTGTAATGTCTGTGTCTAGATTAATTTTTTTTTGCATATGGATGTCTTGCTCCAGCATTATTTGTTGAAAAGACTATCTTTGCTCCATTGTATTGCCTTTGCTTTTTTTATTGAAGATTGGTTAACAATATTTTGATTTTGGTTTTTTTTTTTAGATTTTTTTTT
>NW_027775253.1:0-292 GCF_054177405.1 Leptonychotes weddellii | reverse complement strand
CAACAGTGTAGGAGGGTTCCCCTTTCTCCGCATCCCCGCCAACATCTGTCGTTTCCTAGAATACTTAATTCTGAGGCATTTTTTGTTTGTTCATTTGTTGGTTTTAATTCCACGTTTTGTCGCCGGAGCGCGAAGCCACACCCCTACCTCAGCCTTGCCTTCCGAGCCCGGTCTTAAGAGCTACATATCACCCTTGGCAGAGAAGCTGTGTGTGCGGTGCTACCTGATTTTTTGACAGACTGAAAATCAGCTTCACGCTCAAAGTTTTTTCTACAATTGAGGAGATTTTCAT
>NW_027775252.1:0-292 GCF_054177405.1 Leptonychotes weddellii | reverse complement strand
GTCCTGTATGGCCTTTATCATGTTGAGGTATGTTCCTGCTCTACTCACTCTGTTGAGAATATTGATCGTAAATGGATGTTGAGTTTTTTCAAGTGCTTTCTGTGCATCTCTCGAGATGGTAGCATGATTTTTATTCTTCATTTTGTTAACGTGATGGATCACTTGGGTTGATGTGCACGTGTGAACCCTCCTTGCATTCTGGAACAAATCCCGCTTGATCATAGCATATGATCCTTTCAGCATATTTGTGAACTTGGTTTGCTAGTATTTTGTTGAACATTTTTGCCTCTGT
>NW_027775251.1:0-292 GCF_054177405.1 Leptonychotes weddellii | reverse complement strand
CTCTAAGATCAAGAACAAGACAAGGATGCCCACTCTCCCTACTCTTATTCAATATAGTACTGGAATTCCCAGCTAGAACAATTAGGTAAGACCAAAAAAAAAAAAAGGCATCCAAATCAAAAAAGAAGTAAAATTATCACTATTTGCAGATGAAATGATTTTATATATAGAAAATCTCAAAGACTCAACCAAAAAAAACAGTCAGCACTAATTAATAATTTCAGTAAAGTTGCAGGATATACTGTACATTAAGAATGAAACATCTGAAAGAGAAAGAGAGCTATTCCATCTT
>NW_027775250.1:0-3692 GCF_054177405.1 Leptonychotes weddellii | reverse complement strand
CTCCTCCCCACCCTTTTTAAAATAACTCCACAACCAACAACATGCGATTGTACTGATAATTCACTGTTTCTTTCACTGGTTTCCGCAATCCAGATCCTATAACTCTTCCAAGGTTAAAAAAGTAAACTGAGAGGAACCTGACTGGCTTTAAAATAAGAGAAATTATTTCCCAAGTTCTGGAGGCTAGAAGTCCAAGATAAAGGCACCACCTGATTCAGTGTCTGGTGAGAGCCCATGTCCTCACTGAAGTCCTTCCTCACTGATAGCTGTATTCTCACTGCGTCTTCACAGGGTGGAAGGGGTAAGCTAGCTCTCTGGGGTTTGTCTTCCGAGGACATTAATCCCATTCATGAGGGCTCCACCCTCCTGACTGACCTAAGTACCTTCCAAAAGTCGCGTCTCCAAATACCATCACACTGGACATTAGGATTCCGACATAGGAGTTTTTGAAGGGACATAAATCTTCAGTCCATGACATCCATCAATTGGAGCATTGACATAATAAATGACAGTATTTTCATGCTAAAGATATTTTGCAGCCATAAAAAGAATGAGGTTTTTTATACCTACTGACCTGGGCAAATATTTATCATTTATTTTTAAATGAAAAAGTCATTGGGGTGCCCTGCTGGCTCAATAGGAAGAGCGAGCAACTCTTGATCTCAGGGTTGTTGAGTTTGAGCCCCATGTTCGGAGTAGAGATTACTTAAATAAATAAAACTTTAAAAAGTGGAAAAGTAATTGTAGAAAGATTGTAACAGTGCAATTCCAGTTTAAGCAAGAAAAAACCCTCTACATATCATGTATATGTTTGTAAGTGCATGGAGAAAAGGTATGCAAAGGTATATAGTAAAGTACTGAAAGAAGTTTCCACTAGAGGGGCGCCTGGGTGGCTCAGCCGGTTAAGCGTCTGCCTTGGGCTCAGGTCATGATCCCAGGGTCCTGGGATCGAGTCCCACATCACACTCCTTGCTCAGCGGGGAGCCTGCTTCTCCCTCTCCCACTCCCCCTGCTTGTGTTCCTGCTCTCACTATCTCTCTCTGTCAAATAAATAAATAAAAATCTTTAAAAAAAAAAAAAGAAGTTTCTACTAGAGAAGGGAGTGTGGTCAAGAGGACATTGATAGGAAGCATATGCCTTTTTGCTTTTTTTAAAAAAAAAAAAACCTTTTAGGGTGAGCATGATTATTTTTATTTCTTCCATTTAAAACTTAACAGGGATTATATCAAGATGGAGGCCTAAGCCTACCTCTTTCACTCCCCTTACACCCAAAACTCCCCTGAAATGACAGAAATCACCTTTAGGAGTGCCACGGAACAACAAGAGTTACCAGGAGAGACCATAGATTTTGAGAAATTTCTGGAAAATAGACACCGGTAGAGAAAAACATGGATAGAAGAAAGCCACTAAACCTGTCAGATCGTTGGGGCCATATCATCAATCCCGACAGTGACCTAACATGCACGAGGGCCCACAGGGGTCCCGGCACGATCCTCAGGGCACCTGAAGAACCGCATTTGAAAAAGCTATACAAATAGGGTTTGACTCCTTGCTACTTTGCCCCATGAACTGGACGGTAGGAAACAATGGCTTTCTACTTCGAGATTATTACCCTAACTGCTTTTGAAACAGAGTTAGAAAAGGATGGTGAAGGTTTCAATAAGGAGTTCAAGCAGGAGAGGAGCCCTGTGTAACCCAAGGTCTACTGAGGCGGGAAAGACATTCTGCGTTCAGTTGCTCTCCTTTCCTTTTATGTAGCTTCGCTACATAAAAGCTTTGCTATTAGGGAAGGAAGGAGGTTGCACCCCGGGTAACTTACAGATGTGAAGAGGAGGCCCCAACCCAGAAGACAAGCCAGCAGTACCCTCCAATGGCGAGATACCACCCAACAAATGAAGAAAATCACTTTGAAAAAGAGGCTCCGAATTCAGGAAGCAGAACTCAGTCCTGAGGGAAAAGTCTCAAATAATAGAATCATCTTTTTAAACTAGAAAAAAAATAATCAATCTATTGTGAAAGATTCAAGAGAACGTTGCATCCATGAAAGAATAGGAAGATCCGAAAAAGAAACATTAGGATTTTTGGAAATAAGAACGATGTTTATTGAAATTAAAATCCTCAGTAAGAGAAATAGCCAAATGGATGTGCTATGATCCAATTAAGAAGCAGGAAAATTGAGCCCAGGGTTTCTATCAGAACACAGGGCAAAATGACAGTGTGATGGGTCCGATCTGTGTCCCCCCAAAATTCTTGTTTAACTCTAACCCCCAGTACCTCAGAATGTGACTCTCTTTGGAGGAAGGGCCTTAAAGGAGGTAATTAAGGTTAAATTAGGTCATGTAAGTGGACCCTAATGAAAACTGACTGGTGTCTTCATACCAAGAGGAAATTTGAACACACAAACAGAAAACCAGGGATACGTTCCCACAGAGAAAAAGCCATCTGGGGACACAGCAAGAAGGCAGCCATCTGCAGGCCAAGGAGAGAGGCCTTGATCTTGGACTTCCAGTCTCCATAACTGTGAGAAAATAAATTTCTGTTGTTAAGCTACCCAGTCTGTGATATTTTCTTATGGCAGCCCTAGCTGACTAATCCGGACAGAAACATGGCACGTATGAGAGAAAGTAGTTACGAAACACAGAAGATACACCCAGAGTTTTAACATTTATTCAGTAAGCCACCAGATGGGTAGAACAGAGATAATGGATGGCTGACTCAGCTGGAAGAGCAGGTGACGCTTGGTCTTGGGGTTATAAGTTTGAGCCCCATGTTGGATAAAGAGATTACTTAAAGAAGACTTTTTAAAAAGGGGGAGGGAGGGTCGCCTGGGTGGCTCAGTCGTTAAATGTCTGCCTTCAGCTCAGGTCATGATCCTGGGGTCCTGGGATCGAGACCCGCGTCGGGCTCCCTGCTCCGTGGGAAGCCTGCTTCTCCCTCTCCCACTCACCCTGCTTGTTGTTCCCTCTCTCACTGTGTCTCTCTCTATCAAATAAATAAATAAAATATTTAAAAAAAAAAAAGGGGGGCGGGGAGGGAGCACCTGGCTGGCTCGGTCAGTAAAACACGTAACTCTTGAACTCAGGGTTGTGAGTTCGAGCCCCATGTTGGGTGTAGAGATTCCTTAAAAATAAAATAAAAAAATAAATAAGTAAAAAGAAAGGAAAGAGAGAAAGAAAGGGAGGAAGGAAGGAAGAAAAAAATAGTCAAAAAAATTCCCAGAAATGAAGACAAATAAAAGTCTGCTAATTAAAAGAGTTTCAGGTTTGCTGAGCAAAAGTCATTAAAAAAATGACCCACAACTACACAGACTGAAATTTAATAAATGAATCAGAAGAAAAAGTGATGCGAGGTTCTCTTTGAATACAGTCATCTAATGCAACCTAGATGTACCAACAGTGAGTTCGGTACACCCAAGCAGAGTTCTTGATGCCTTTTCTGTTTCCCATTGATAGAATCAAAGTTTAGAGATGGATCAAAGTTTAGAAGCTGCTTTCTACAAATCTCTTATGTCTTTGAAATAAGGAAATTGAGTCAGAGAGATTAACTGGCTGGGTATTTTTATTTTATTTATTTATTTATTTATTTATTTATTTATTGGAGAGGGGGAGAGAGAGCGTGTGGTGGAGGGGCAGAGAGAGAGGGAGAGAGAGAATCTTATTTATTTATTTATTTATTTATTTATTTATTTATTT
>NW_027775249.1:0-13878 GCF_054177405.1 Leptonychotes weddellii | reverse complement strand
TGGTAGTTGATACATCTCTAGGAATGCATCCATTTCTTCCAGATTATCTAATTTGCTGGCATAGAGTTGCTCATAATATGTTCTTATAATTGTTTGTATTTCTTTGGTGTTGGTTGTGATCTCTCCTCTTTCATTCATGATCTTATTTATTTGGGTCATTTCTCTTTTCTTTTTGATAAGGCTGGCCAGGGGTTTATCAATCTTGTTAATTCTTTCAAAGAACCAGCTCCTAGTGTCGTTGATCTGTTCTACTAATAGCCTTTTTGATTTCGACTTGGTTAGATTTTAGTTCTTTTATTTCTCCAGAAAGGGTTTCTCTAATATCTTCCATGCTTTTTTCAGTCCCAGCTAATATCTTTAAAATCATCATTCTGAACTCTAGTTCCGACATCTTACTAATGTCTGTATTGATTAGGTCCCTGGCAGTCGGTACTGCCTCTAGTTCTTTTCTCTGAGGTGATTTTTTCCGTCTTGTCATTTTGTCCAAAGGACAATAGATGAATGAGAGAACAAAATGCTAACAGGGTAACAACGACCCCCCAAAAATATACAGTAAACAAATCAGAAGAGACCTGAAACCAGAGGAAAAGAAAGAGAAAGAAAAAAGAAAAAAAAGAAAAAGATAAAACAAACAAAAAAACCAGAATATGATCAAATATGATCAGGCTGGTGCATAGATTAGTGCCACACACTAGATTTTGGGCATATTTTGGTCTGTTAGAAGGAAGTGCCTCCCAAAATTTTAAAGAAAGAAAAACTTACCTATGTACAAAAATAAGGGTTAATACGATGAAGGGATGGAATATGACTGTAAAGATGAAAATTATAAAAGATTTTATAAAAGGAATTGATAAGTAGTTGGTTGAGGGGCGCCTGGGTGGCTTCATCGTTAAGCATCTGCCTTCAGCTCAGGTCATGGTCCCAGGGTTCTGGGATTGAGCCCCACATTGGGCTTCCTGCTCCGTGGGAAGCCTGCTTCTCCCTCTCCCTCTCCCCCTGCTTGTGTTCCCTCTCTCGCTGTGTCTCTTTCTGTCAAATAAATACATAAAATCTTAAAAAAAAAAAAAGAAGTTGGTTGAAAAAAGAAAGAAGAGGATTTAAAAAAAAATAAGGGAGAGAATGTGATCAGGCAGGAGACTAGAACAAGCCATACACTAGAGATTTAGGGTATATTTTGGTCTGTTAGAAGAAACTGTATCCCAAAATTTTAAAGAGAGAGCAACTTATATATATATATACCAAAAATAAGGTTAACTACTATGAAGGGATAGAATATGACTGTAAAAATGAAAAATAAAAAAGGTTTTTTTAAAAAGGGATTGATAAGATGTTGGTTGAAAAAGGGAAAAGGAAAAATTCAACAAAAAAAAAAGGAAAAGAAAGTTAAAAAAAAATTAACTTTGAAAGACTAAAGAATCATGGGAAAAAAGCCATGAATTCTATGTGCAGTATTCCCCCTAGCGCTAGAGTTCTGCTGTTCTCATTGATCAGTAAACTTGGTCTTGGCTGGCTGTTCTTGCTGATCTTTTGGGGGAGGGGCCTGTTGCCGTGGTCTCAGATGTCTTTGCTGGAGGCAGAATTGCCCCGCCCTTGCCCAGTCCAGGCTAAGTTATCTGCTCGGGTTTGCTCTCTGGAGCTTTTGTTCCCTGCAAGCTTTCCGTGCGGCTTTGGAGGATGAGAGTAAAAATGGCGGCCTCCCAGTCTCCACCCTGGAGGAGCTGAGAGCTCGGGGCCCCACTCCTCAGTGAGCCCCCAGCGAAAAGCAGTCAATCACTCCCGTCCCCCTGGTGTCTGGGTGCACTCTGTGCTCACCCGGCCTGTGACCGAGCGTTTCTATCTCTCGCTCATGACCCCATTTGGAGTCTCCAAACCCAGCCGATTCCTGCGGTGTGCTCCTGTGGTGCGCTCCTGCGCCACTTACCCCCCGGGGAGAAAGGGGAGTCTACCTGGATCTGCCGTTTTTTGGGTCCCTCCTGGAGGAGCAGTGGCCCGACTGTGCCATGGATCATGGTTTATGGCAACCCCGAGCTGAGAGCCCACTCCTTGGCTCCGTCTCTGCAGCCAGCTTCCCTGCTCTGATACCTGGGAGCTCTGCTGCACTCAGGCACCCCTGATCTTTCTGTGACCCCGAGGGTCCTGAGACCACACTGTCCCAGTGAGGGTTCCACTCCCCGCTTAGCTACTGGAGCGACGTCCCTCAGTGGAGCCGACTTCTAAAAGTCCGATTTTGTGCTCTGCTGCTCTATCACTTGCCGGTAGCGGCTGACAGAGGCCCCCTCCCCTGCCATCTGTCTTCCCGAATACCGCCTGGGGTTCACTTCTCCACATGTCCTACCTTCCAGAAAGTGGTTGCTTTTCTGTTCAGAGAGTTGCTGCTATTCTTTTCTTCGATCTCCTGTTGAGTTTGTAGATGTTCAGAATGGTTTGATCCCTATCTAGATGAATTCCTGGGACCAGACGAAATTTAGGTCTCCTACTCCTCCACCATCTTGCTCCTCCTCCCCCTGGTCTTATGTATTTATTAACAAATTACTGTCATTGTTGTTTTTGCTACTTTTGTCTTTAACCTTCATACTAGCTTTGTAAGTGATTAACCCACCCCCTTTACAACATTATTTTGAATTTTAGTATATATTTACCTTTACCAGTAAGTTTGTACTTTCATGTTTTCCTGTTACTAATTGATACCTTTTATTTCAGCTTCAAGAAATCCCTTTAACATTTCTTGTAAAGCCCAGTCTAGTGATGAATTCCTTTAGCTTTTTGCTTATCTGGAAAGCTCTTTATCTCTCCTATTCTGAAGGACAGCTTTGCTGGGTAGAATATTCTTGGTTGGTAGTTTTTCCTTTCAGCACTTTGAGTATGTCATGCCACTTTCTTTTGGCCTGCAATGTTTCTGTTGAAAAATCTGATGATAGTTTTGTGGGGTTTACCTGTATGTAACAAGTTATTTTTCTTTTGCTGCTTTTAAAAATTTTCTTCTTGTAATTTAATTACAAAAACATAATTTAATTATGTGTCCTAGTGTGGTTTCTTTGGGTTCAGCTTATTTGGAACTCTGTTTCTTTCCCCAGGTTAGGGAAGTTTTTGGCCATAATTTCAAGTAAGTTTTCTGTCCCTGTCTCCTTTTCCTTTTGGGGCTTCTATAATACGGATACTGGTTTATTTGATATTGTCCCATAAGTGCCTTATGCTATTTTCACTTTCTTTAATTCCTTTTTTTTGTTGCTCATCTGATTTGACAAATTCCACTGCCCTTTCTTTGAGTTCCTGATCCTTTCTTTGGCTTCATCAAGTGTTCTGTTAATCCTTTTATTAATATTTTTCAGTTCAGTTACTATATTCTTTAGTTCTGTGATTTCTGTTTGGTACTTTCTTATATTTTTTGTTTCTTTGTTGAAATTCTCACTTTGTTCTTGCATTGTTCTCCTGATCTCAGTGACAGCATCTTTATGACTGTTATTTTGAACTCTTATTGGGAAAATCACTTATCTTCATTTCACTGAGGTCTTTTTCTGAGGCTTTATCTTGTTCTTTTGTTTGTAACATATTGTTCTGTGTCGTCATTTGCTTTGACTCTGTTTTCGTTTCTATGTGTTAGATAAAACAGACACCTCTCTTAGTCCTGAAGGTGGGGCCTTAAGTAGGAAATAAAACCTATGTTTCAACCCTGCCCTATCTCTTGGTTGCCTCTCAAACTTTTGTGATTTTCCAAGTAGCCTACTTTATTTTTAGTAATTCCCAGTAGTTGAGGGTATGCCAAAACCTGCCAGTGTCCCAATGGGAAGGATCTCAGTCAGTACTCAGATTCAGTTTGATCGGAAGCTGCACCCTCAGGTGGGAGCTTTGAAAGTATGCAAATGTACCTCTTCCATGGCCAGACTTTGAGATTCGCATCTGTCTGTACCCTCTGCACTAAGCCCTGGTGGGATAGCCAGTTAAGAAGCGTTTCTTTGTTTGCTGTCATCCCGCTGAATCTGTGAACCTAAGCCCTGCTGGCCATCAGAACCAGGCTATCAAAGGAGGTGTCCTCTGAGCAGCAACCACAAAAGCTGGGATGCTGGGTGTTTGTATAAGCTCCTTTCTTAGAGACACCAGCAATCTGGGGTAAGGCAGAAGGAGGATGAAGGTGGTACCTGCTGGCCTCCACAGAATCTGGAGAGGATTTCAGGTGGCTCCTCGATATGTGTTTAATTAGAAGCTTGCTCCTCTGGCCACAGGTATGAAGATAAGCTAATATAGGCCTCTTTCACAGAAGAAATGGGTGTTTCAGTCAGCTGTCTCATCACTGCTCCCGTGGTTGGTAGCTGATTAAGAATTCTTTTTCTGTTTGTTACAGTCCTGTGGGACCTGCATACATAAAGCCCCATTGGCTATCAGAGCTGATGATCAAGGGACATCCCATGGGTGGTAGCTGCAAAAACTGGGGTTCTAGATGTGTGCATCAGGAGTGTTTTCAGGCAGTACTCATGACCTGGAACAAAGTAGAAGGAGAGTGTGAGGATGGTGCCTGCTAGGCTCTACAGTCTTTGGAGAGTTTTCAGTAGGTCTCTAGATGTGTGTTAAATTAGAAGCCTGTCACATAAAATATATAGTATCAGAGCAAAATGCAGTAGAAAACTCATTCAGAAAACAGAAGAAGAGGAAATACGGAGTTACTGATCCATACCAATTATGAAATCCAGCTTGGCAGGGACTGTGAAGGCTTGTTCTCCTGGGGTATGGGAGAAATTCTTTGAATAATTTAGTTTCTTCTCTTTAGGATGATCTTTTCTGTCATTTATCCTCTATAAGCAGATCCGACGTAGGTATTGGTTTATGTGCTTGCCTTGGGGTCTGTATAACTGTCTCAACTTGTGTGTTGTGGTGCAAGTTTGGGGCTTGAGTGTTTTAAGAGTTGAATATAATACTTTTTAAATGATTGAATAGTGAGGTTAGAGAAGAGGCTCTGCTCCATAAAGTTATTCAGGACTCCAAGCTGATGGGGGCTTTGCTGTCTTTAACTGGTGGTTTCCACACTTATAGTGTATGTTGATATCAGATAGCAGAAGGGAAACAGAAGTAGAGGATTGTGGAGAAAATTTTTATGGGCCAGGAGGAGTAGTGGTGTACACCACTTTTGCCCATGACCAGAACTTAAATCACATGTCCAAACCAACTCCAAGGGAGGCTAGGAAATGTAGTCTAGCTGTATGCCTAAGAGGAAAGGGAAATAGTTTGGTGAACAGCTAGACAGTTTCTCCTTTATCCTACCTGTCTTTATTAAAACACTCTGTCTTACCAAAAGAGAATATATATTTTTTCTAAGTCCATGATACATTTGCAAGTATAATTCATGTAATAAGCCATAAAGAAAGATTGAGATTTGTCTAAGGAGAGATTCATAGTCACAGTCTCTAATAATTCATTGAGTTGGAAATCAACAACAACAAAAGATGTTTAACCTCCTTACCTTCTTGGAAATGAAACACTCTGGGTTTTAAAAAGAAAAAGAGAAAAAAAATGGAAAATGAAAATAAATTAGAAATTTCATAGAAATTGATGAAAATGAAAACCAATGGTTTGTTTTACAGAAAATTTATATTTTGTGGGCTTTTATTATTTAAAAAACCTGAAAATATATAAACTGATATCCAACTTAAGATACCAACTTAACAGAATAAATCTCCAGATTGCTTTCATATTTCGGTCTCTTTGAACTTCATTTACTATGATTACCTCAAGACTTTCCTTTCCATCAGTTTCTTAGCAGTGTCTATTCTGTTGCTTGCTGCTTCAAAACGTATTTAAATTTTGTTATTGTTTATCACAGGCAAATTTTTCTTTGTAGTTTTAAGATCTTTGTTGAATTAAAGTAATATAAAGGAAAAGCACTGTAAAATGAATTGGTGAGATTAAAAGGGAGATATAAGTGGGTATTAACTGTTTATACTTGGGAATTGTTAAAATTTTGTTTTTCTTCTAGATTCTGATGGAAGAAGGAGGAACCTGTTCTTTAAAAGACAGACCAACATCTGCTAAGAAAATCTGTCAGCGTAACTATAATGAATTTTATTCTTTAAAAAAAAAACAACCTAACATTTAAATGAAAATCAGTTAAATTTTGTGGAGTTTTTTTTTTTTTTTCAGATTTTTTGCCAGCAAATATTTCATAATTTTAGAATATATTAGCAGTGCAACTGACTCTTTAAAACTGCACTATTACACATGAGTATATATAGTATATATATATAGTTTAGTGAATAATGAAACTGATACCCTGATACATTAAGAAATAATGTATACTCAGTACATTTGAAGGTCTTCTCAATTGCATTTCCTATCCTGCCCCCTAGAGGTAACTATTATCCTGAATTCATTTTTTGTGATATCCCACATAGTCTTTTCCATTGCTTGGTTTTGAACTTTCTGCAAATTGTGGCAAATTCTACATATTTTTCTGCAATTTTCTTTTTCTTTGTTGTTGTTCACCCAGTAATATATTTTGGGGTTTGTTTACTTTGATAGTTGTGACTCTAGTACATTTCATTATTTGTTTACTACTATAAGCCTTCTATTTTGTGAATGTAGTATCGCATCTTATTTTTACATCCTCTGGTAGTGATTAGGTTGTTTGGATATTTTGGTATGATAAACAGTGCTGCTTTGGCAATTCTTGATACTTCTCCTGGCACACATGTATAAAAATCTCCTCTATGATATAGTTCTAGGAGCAGAATTGACTAGTTCATATGATATGAGCATTTATACCTCTTCCAGGTAATGCAAAATTATTTTCCAAAGTAGTTGTGCCATTTTAAACTTTCACTAGCAAGAGGTAGGAGTCTTGGTTGTTACATAGTCTAACTCCAGGTCAGCTTTTTATCATTGTTGGCAATCTGAAATCTCACTGTAATTTTAATTTATATTTCCCTAATTATTAATTAAGTTGATTGAACATCCATGTTCATCTGTGAAATGCCTTTCAAGTCTGTTGCCCATGTTTCTTTTAAAAAGTTTGGCTTTTCTTTTTTTTTTTTTTAATTTTTTTTTTTTTTTAAAGATTTTATTTATTTATTTGAGAGAGAGAGAATGAGAGACAGAGAGCATGAGAGGGAGGAAGGTCAGAGGGAGAAGCAGACTCCCTGCCGAGCAGGGAGCCCGATGCGGGACTCGATTCCGGGACTCCAGGATCATGACCTGAGCCGAAGGCAGTCGCTTAACCAACTGAGCCACCCAGGCGCCCTAAAAGTTTGGCTTTTCTTATGGGATGTGTCTTTTATATATCTGTATGTATATATTCTATATATCTTTTATAGATCCTAGATATTGCTTTAGGTCCATGTGTAGCAAATACTTCATATTTGAGCGATCTTTTTATTCTATGCTGCCTTTTTATGGACAAAAGTTTGACTGTTTTTACATAGTCTGTGATGGAATGATTCTTCAGGATATCTAGTCCAGTAGGATACCTAGAAATTTTTATGGATTTTTTTTTCTTTTAGAATTAGTTTAATCTTTTGAATATGTAACACATTGGTTTGGTTTCTGTCCCTATCTTTGCTGCTCTCTTTCCTTCTGCATCATATAAGTAGCTGTTTTTTGTTGGTTTTTGGTTTATCATTCCAGTTTTTTTCCCCAAAATAAAGCCTAAAAATATATAAGTGCACATATACATATGAATCTTAGTCCTTGCCTTTCTCACTCCAAATGTAACTGGATATTTTATTTAATATAGGGTATTTTATTAAATTAATTAAACAGATTAATTTAATAAAACATCCTATAGTGTTCGCTATGTTAGTGTTAGGCATTCTGTCATCCTTTTTTTATGACATGTAATAATCCATTATGTGGATGGATTATAGTTTATTCAATCAATGCCCTGTTGATGGACATTTGGGTTGTTTCCAGTATTCTGTTCTTACAAATAATGTTGCAGTGAACCACACTATGCATATGTTGCTTAATTGTGGAAGTAGGGTAATTTCTAGGAGTGGGATTGCTGAGTCAAAGGGGAGATACATTGGTTTTTTTAACTTCTTTTTTTAAGTAGGCTCTGTGCCCAGTGTAAAGCCTGACACGGCCCCTGAATGCACAATTCTGAAATCAGGACCTGAGCCGAAATTAAGAGGCAGATGCCCAACAGACTGAGCCACGCAGGCATCCAATACACTGCGGCTTTTTGTAGTTATTGCCAAATTCCCTGTCATACCATTTGGCAGTCCTACCAGAAATACTCCTTTTATGCCACAGACTCACCAACAGGAGTTGTGGTCTAGCTTAGAAATTTTTTTGTGAATCTCACAATGATAGATAGATAGACATTTGAGTTTTTACTTCTCTTTCTATGAGTGAAATTGAGAATCTTTTAAAAATGTTCAGTGGCTGTATTTGCATTTTTTTTTCTGTGAGCTCTCCATTCATGTCTTTGAGGGTTTGTTTTTTTTAAAAGATTTATTTATTTATTTGAGGCAGGGAAGGGCAGAGAAAGAGGGAGAGAGAAACCCAAGCAGACTCTGCGCAGAGCACAGAGCTCAGTGTGGGTCTCAGTTCCCACGACCCTGAGATCACAACCCAAGCCAAAACCAAAAGTCAGACACCCAACCAACTGTGCCACCCAGGTGCCCCATGTCTTTGAGTTTGGGGCATTTTTTCTTATATAAGAAGAGCTCTATATATATTAAAGAGATTTAGGCCTTTGTGATATATCACAAATATTTTCTCCTAGTTTATTATTGGATTTTATGTTGTTTTTACTTTGCTTATGGTGTTTTCTGCTTTTGCAAAAGGCTTAACATTTTTTTATGTAGTTAATTTTATCAATTTCTTCCTTTAATACTTTTGGATTTAATTAGAAAGACTCTACACTCCCAGATTATAAATGAATTCACTTATATTTTCTTCTAATATTAGCATGATTTTATATTTTTACATTTAGGTCTTTAATCCATTTGGAGTTTATCCTGAATTAAGGTGTGAGATATTTCTCTCTTCAGGTTTTTAAAATGCATCTTTTCCCTAAGTACTTGTGATACCACTTTTTTTATATAGTAATTTTCTATATGTACTGGGGTCTGTTTTGGGGCTTTCTATACTTTTCATTGCTCTTTCCTAATCTTCATGTTCCAATACCATACTATTTTTATTATGATGACTTTATAGTATGTTTAATTTCTAGAAGAGATACACCTCCCTTTACGCTTTAAAAAAAAAAAGTTTTTTTCTGGCTATTTTTTTTTTTTTTATTTTTTCATATAAACTTTAAAATCAACTTGTTTAACTCCAGAGAAATGTTTTAATTTTTATTAGGAAAATGTTAAATGTATATATTAATGAAGTGTGAATTGTCAACCTAATGATGTTAGCCTATCTAAGAACAGGGGATGTTCTTTAGTTGATTCAGTCTAATTTTGTATTTTTAATATTTGTTTAAATGACGTTAAGGCACGTTAAAGTTTTTATTTATTTTAATTTTTTTTTTTTAAGATTTTTATTTGGAGACAGCGAGAGAGGGAACACAGCAGGGGGAGTGGGAGAGGGAGAAGCGGGCTTCCTGTGGAGCAGGGAGCCCGATGTGGGACCCGATCCCAGGACCCCGGGATCATGACCTGAGCTGAAGGCAGACGCTTAACGACTGAGCCACCCAGGTGCCCCACTTTAAAGTTTTTAAGTAGATTACTGCATGTGTCTTGTTAGATTTATCTGTAGGTACTTTTGTTGTTTTGTTGCTGCTTTAGTGTGGTATGTATCTCATGTTTTTATATTAAGTAGGATTCTGGGTTTTGAGCTTAGGCACATGTGTGTTGATTATTTTATTGAGAATTTTTTAAGGAAATGATTTTGGGGGAAATAAGTAATTTGGGGAAGAGTAATTCTTGGCATCTCTAAAAATGATTATTAATTTTTCTTCATAGATTTTTTTTTATTGTGGCAAAAAACCACATAACATAAAATTCACCTTCCCAGCAATTTTCACACCTCTGCTCCCCTTCCCCCACAGCCCCTGCAACCACCATTTAACTTTCTGTTCCTATGAGTTTGAATATTTTAGGTATATAAGTGGAATTATGCAATATTTGTCTTTTTGTGACTGGCTTATTTCACTTAGCATAATATCCTCAAGGTTCATTCATGTAATAGTATATGGCAGGATTTCCTTCTCTTTTAGTGCTGAATAATATTCCATTGTATGTATATACCACATTTTCTGTATCCATTTGTATGGAGACATCTAGGTTGCTTCCACCTTTTGGCTATTGTGAATAATAACTGTAATGAACATGAGTGCACAAATATCTCTTCAGGGTCCTGTTTTCAATTCTTTTGGATATATACCCAGAAATGGGATTGCTGGATCATATGTTACCTCTGGTTTTAACTTTCTGAGGAACGTTTATACTGTTTTCCATGGCAGCTACATAATTTTACATTCCCACTTATAGTGCACAAGGGTTTCAGTTTTCTACATCCTTGCCAACACTTAACTATTTTCTGGGTTTTTAAATTTTTATAGGTTGGCCATTCTAATGGGTGTGAGGTGTGATACCTCATGGTGGTATAGATCTTTTAAAATGGTGAATTTTGCTGATGGATTTTGTGATAGGACCATCCTAGCATTTTTATAATACATCCTACCAATTTATGATGTATTATAATTTTGTTTGCTATTCTATTTTACTATATCCTGTTTTAATTTAAAATTTGAAATTTTAGTGTTTATATAAGATTTTTACATTGATAATGTGAGATTTGTCTTTAGAGTATGTGTGTAGGTATGCATGTTTGCAGTCTTTCTTATGTTTTGGTATTAATGTTATATATCAGATTCACAAAGAATTTTGAAGCTGTATACTTGTCAAAATTGAGGCTATTTGAAAGATTTCTTGAAATTTGCATCCCTTGCCTCTTCACCCCAATTTCACTGCTTTATCGCAGATCCTCATCACTTCATGACGAGTTTATTGAGTTAATTTTCTAACTGACCTGCTTTTATCCAGTCTCACCCTTCTTTAATCTATCCTCAGTTAGATGCCTTGGTAAATAATCTAAAATGCAAATTCCTTTAATATTAGAGTGTATCCTTATACTTTCTTTTTCTTCTTCTCCATATGCTATTTTTCATCTTGTCTCTCTGGACAATGTTTATTTATCTTTCAAAACCTATTCTTTATACTGTGCTTTTTCTTTTTTTTTTTTAAAGATTTTTTTTCATTTATTTATGTATTAGAGCATGAGTGGAGGGAGGAGTAGAGGGAGAGGGAC
This sequence comes from Leptonychotes weddellii, assembly GCF_054177405.1. NCBI lineage: Eukaryota > Metazoa > Chordata > Mammalia > Carnivora > Phocidae > Leptonychotes > Leptonychotes weddellii. The sequence goes on along the minus strand of NW_027775249.1, from coordinate 2,634 downwards.
AAGCAGACTCCATGTTGAGCACAGAGCCCAATGTGGGGCTTGATCCCACGACCCTGAGATCAGGACCTGAGCTGAAATCAAGAGTTGGATGCCTAACCAACTGAGCCAGCCAGACACCCCTATGCTGTGCTTTTTTTGTAGCTGTTCCCAACTCTCTCTTTGAGCTTACCACACTTAGTTCTCTGTTACTTTTGTACCTTCTGTGACTTCTGTTGTTGCACCTAATTTTGTGACTTTTTCTTTTAAACAGTATTAACATGTCTTTCTCCATTAAAAGATTCTGAACACTTTGAGCACTGTAGGCATGTCATGTTTCCCTACAATTACAGTGCCTTACATAAAGTAATTACTCAATAAGTGTTGAACTGAATTGACATTTCGATCTGCATGTCTTTTCTTACACTGCTATAGGTATGATATTCTTTCAACAGACATTTGTCTTCTATTCTAATGACTCTGGGTTTACTATACCTATGAAGTGAATGAACCTTACTAGGGGGAATGCTCTTAGATTATGGTGTTAGTAAAATCCTACCATTTACTTTTCTGTACTCTGCTTTCTACTATCGGGGAGAACCTGATCTACAGGTATATAAATTTCCTTCTAGAATGATGAACTAAGGGTATCTGAGTTCAGCTAAGTTCTCCCTGTCTCTCAGCTGACTGATGGTTAGATTCTGTTTCAGAGAACATTAGTCCTGATCTGAGGCATGCATAGATAGTACTTATAGTTTTTTGCATACAGGAGGGCATGTGATTTGATATGAGTTTGCCGCTCCACATTCCATTACCTTGTGCTTTTCTTGATAGCAAACCCATTTTCACAAACAAGGAGAGGAGTCATTGAAGCTACTGTCACTCTGTAGTATTTTTACATTATAGGGAGTCATAACCTACTTCTCAGGTGCATCTTTAAACTTTACTTGCAATCATAAGAGAACACATTAAGCAGATAATGGAAGAATATCATACTGGATGCTTCAAATTGATTTTTTTCATACAACTTTGATTGTACGATGAATCTTCATTTACTGGATTAGCAAATATCTGTTCCCTTGGGACTTAATAAACTTGGCTTATTCTTCCTTCTTGCAGTTGACACTTTAAATTATTTGTTCATAAAAAATGGTTCATCTATTGGAAAAAAAATCAATCCAGTTTTCTTTATTCTTTCTTCCCTTATGTTATATACTCTTATTTTACTTATAGATACAAATGTTTTGAATGTAGAATAAACTCATAATACCTGTCAGAAGTACAAGCTGCCAAGTATGCAAGATTTTAACTAGTTTTTGCACACTTTAAAATGCCCTATAGAGGGGCGCTTGGGTGGCTCAGTCGTTAAGCGTCTGCCTTCTCAGGTCATGATCCCAGGGTCCTGGGATCAAGCCCCGCATAGGGCTCCCTGCTCAGCAGAAAGCCTGCTTCTCCTTCTCCCACTCCCCTTGCTTGTGTTCCATCTCTTGCTATGTCTCTCTCTCTCAAATAAATAAATAAAATCTTTTAAAAAAAAACAAAGTGCTCTGTAGAATGTCAGCTAAATTTATTTTACCAGCAAATATCTTCTGCCTGTGTACATATTTTATAGAGCATTAACAAATACAGTTCTTCATCAATTAAACCTTTATTTTCAGATCTTGATTCTTCACAGAGTAGTCAGTCTACCAGTTACTCTCCAAGGCCAACAGATAGTTGCTTCAGTTCTAGTTCAGAGATGGTAAGTTACTTTTCTCTTTGCTTATTAATTTATGCTATGCTAATTTGGAATTACTTTATTTGTCAGTTTTCCTTTACATTCTGAAAAAAGTTTTCAATAAGTGGTGAAAATAAATGTAAAGAAAATATTTAAAAATATTTAAAATGTAAGAAACTTATAAACAGAAATGTAAAATTGAAATTAAATGAGTATCATTTACATTTATAAAAACGATGTGTTCATTGTTATTTACAAAAGCCAACCTTATCGAGATATGTATGTGTATATGATAAAGTTGTATTTTTTAAAAATGCTTTTTAAAAGTTCCTACTTACAATAATTGAAAACTAAAATAACTAAGAATATATAGAAAAAGTCTGAAGACTTATATGAAGAAAACTATAAAATGTTGAGTAATGTAATCTGAATAATTGGAATGACGTTTATGTCCTGAGTAGGAGGGCTGCATTTCTCATAAATCACATGTTTCTTTTTTCTTTCTTTTTTTAAAAATTTTATTTTATTATGTTATGTTAGTTACCATACAATACATCATTAGTTTTTGATGTAGTGTTTCACGATTCATTGTTTCCGTATAATACCCAGTGCTCTATGCAGCACATGCCCTCCTTAATACCCATCACCGGGTTAACCCATCCCCCCAACCCCCTCACCTCTAAAACTCTCAGTTTGCTCCGAGTCCACAGTCTCTCATGGTTCATCTCTCCCTCCTATTACCCCCCTTCATTTTTCCCTTCCTTCTTCTAATGTCCTCCATGCTATTCTTTATTCACTTATTCACAAATAAGTGAAACCATATGATAATTGACTTTCTCTGCTTGACTTATTTCACTTAGCATAATCTCCTCCAGTCCCATTCATGTTGATGTGAAAGTTAGGTATTCATCCTTTCTGATGGCTGAGTAATATTCCATTGT
>NW_027775248.1:0-9131 GCF_054177405.1 Leptonychotes weddellii | reverse complement strand
CAATGGCTGTAAATGGATCTCAGAACTGTTGTATCAGAGGAGAACAGAAGTTCACAGGGATCCCACTTGGATGAACCAAAATTCAGACTACGTTGCTTCCCTTCACAGGAGACATTTGTAGCTGGGGGTTTAGGACAGACACCTGGGGCCAAGAATTTTATACTGAATATATGAACAAAAAAGCAAAGTGCATGATGAATAATCTGGCCAATTGGAAGTGCATTGCCTGAGCTATATTGATTTGAACAAGTACTTGCCTTATTGCTTTTTAATCGGTCTCAGGTTTTCAAACCAAGAAAACAGGATAATGGAAAGAGCACATCACAGCTAGATAGCTGTGTGACCTTGATTAACTTCTCTGCACTCAGGGCTCTCTCATTCATGGTGGTGTTGGGCTAAATGATCATCAAATTCTTATTCAGCTCTCATTTTCTATGTGTCAATGATATAAGCTAAATAATAATTTAGCTCAGAGAACCAACAGGATAGAGGCACCGTGCTTTAGCTAACGGCGACCTCTCTGTGGCAGGAAGCCGTTTAGGGTGTACTGCGGTTGAGAGCCTGGGGAAGGGTTCCATTTCATAAAATCGGGGTAGAGACAGGCCGGTACAGAAGGCAGCTCTCAACTCCCATCATGGTTATGGGCTAGTACCATTGACGCGGGTGTGCATGCAGGCTTAAAGACAACCACCTAACTCGCAGGAAAACCTCGGGAGAGAATATGTGCTTCAGCGAAATGAATATTCAGCGAACTGAATATTTAGATAAGAGATATTCAAGTTCCCCATTAATCTCTATCATGTTTCACATATTTTCCTAACATATCATCTAATGCCTATTCATACCAGGAGGGGGAGAGTACAGATGTTTTTGCCCATAATATGTACACCAATATTCCTCTTCCTTGGTTCCCCCAATCTTTTAACTAAGAATTGGGTTTATAGCCTAGTTTTCTTTAGGAATAACCACATTTCATATGAAGTCTATCTGTATTCATGGCTCCAAGATATTAACATATTTCATAAACGTGGGCCTAAGATTCCTGGTGCAAATGTCATTATGGAGAAATTAAACAAATGGATATAAGAAAATATGATTGTGAATAATATTTAATAGCCATTGAACATTAAAATTCTTTTAACAAATTATACAGCTAATCAAAAAAAGCATTCCATTTCTTTCATTTCCATAGACACCAACGTTGAAAGAGATGCTATCATCTCTTCACTGGACATGTGCAGAATCCAGTGGTCTTTACTGTTGTTAGGAACACCATCATCTCTTCTCAGAATATCTAAAAAATGTGAAAAGAAATAATATGTTGTAGATGCATGACATCTTACCTGGATACCTGCAAAATCTCACGGTAACTGTCATGGTTAAGGACACACCACTCCTTGTCTAGACTAAAATATCCCAAGGCCACCAGCATGGTAAGGGCCAGATCACCTCTTACCTAGATACATGTAAAATTCAAAGGTCAGCACTACAGATCAGACAGAATCACCATCTGCCTGCATACCAGTAAAAGCCCCATGGTCACTAACGTATTCAGACAAATACCATCTCTTACTTGAATACCTAGAAAGGTGCAGGATCAAGATCATGGTAGGGACATGTCATCTCTTGCTTGGATAACTGCAAAATCCCAAGGTCATTATCTTGATTAGGGACACCATCATCTCTTACCCGGACATCTACAAATTTCCAAGAAAAACACCTTAGTTAGAGACACCTTCATAGTGTGACAGGATATCTGCAAAATTTCCCTGATCACTGCTTACAACTTACAAATACTCACAAATAAATCATGGTCACTAGGTTGGCTTCAGAATACCAACATGGTCTACCTGGATAAGTGCAAAATCTCATGAGCTCTAACTCTGGTACAAACACCATTATCTTGTACTTAGTGCAAACAAAATTTTGCCTTCAATACCAAACGGAGGTTCTCAACAATCTCTTAACTGGAATCTACAATGGTGTTTAATGATAATTCCATAACCTGGACACCTGAAAATCTAATGAGCAGTGCAGACTTAAAAGGTACCGTAAAATCTATCCAGCTACTTGCAAAAATCCAGGGACAAGACCTTGAATAGAGACATTTTCTCCTCTTGAGTGGGTATCTGCAAAAATACAAATCAAGAGATGATGGTTCAACTAATCATAGCATTCATTTATTCATTCATTCGATTTTATTTTCTCACTAGTTCACAAGTTCAAGTTATTCATTCATTCATATGGAATACATTTTTCTCATTTTATGCATTTTGAGCAAGATTTTTTTCACAGGCAGCTATTGGAAACTGAAAATATTATTATACGACTTGAATAGGTCATTTCACCCTGGGATTGTTTTTGAATCCCCTTATATATTTTTAAATTTTAATTCCAGTAAACATACAGTGTTATACTAGTTTCAGGTGTACAATATAGTGATTGAACAACTCCATGCATCACCCCGTGCTCATCATGACCATAGTATTTAATTTGGGATTTCTCTGGTATATTTTCTCGAAGGCCTTCCATCATCTCTTGAGTGGATTCTATAAAAATTCATTGCAAAAACTGTGTTAGGAATACATGTATTACCTGCAAAATCCCATCAAATTTATGAGGCCTATCAAATCTACCTGGAAACTTGCAGAAGTTCAAGGTCAACCCCCTAGTTAGAGACACAATACTGTTGACAAGATAACTGTAAGAAGCTATGGTCAATAAAGAGGCAATGGGCAAAATACTAACTTACCTGGATACTTATGTAATCTCTGACACACTGATATTATACAAACAGTATATCTAAACTTGAAAATAATAAAGACTAACGCTTACTAGCATCATCGACAATATCATTTCTTACCTGAACACCTGCAAAAAAACATAGCAACACAAGGTTAGGAATACCATCCATACTTACTCAGATATCTGAATATTAGATGGTCTATAGCATGGAAAAGGCTATCATCATCACTTACCTGGATACAAACAAAATCCCTTTAATGATTATTATCAGGATTACCATGGTATCTTAACAGTAACCTGAAGAAAACATTCTGACAGATGTGTCATGACACACCTTTATTACCTTGTCACTGGCATCACTGCAGGACTCATTGAACCTTTTTTTTTTTTAAGATTTTATTATTTATTTATTTGACACAGAGAGACACAGCGAGAGAGGGAACACAAGCAGGGGGAGTAGGAGAGGGAGAAGCAGGCTTCCCGCCGAGCAGGGAGCCCGATGTGGGGCTCGATCCCAGCACCCTGGGATCATGACCCGAGCCGAAGGCAGTCGCCCAACCAACTGAGCCACCCAGGTGCCCCAATTTTTTCTTTTTTTTAAAGATTTTATTTATTTGTCAGAGAGAGAGAGAGTGAGCACAAGCAGGGGGAGCGGCAGAGGGAGAGGGAGAAGCAGACTCCCCACCAAGCAGGGAGCCCGACGCGGGGCTCCATCCCAGGACCCTGAGATCATGACCTGAGCCGAAGGCAGATGCTTAACCGACGAGCCACCCACGCGTCCCAGAACTCATTAAATCTACCTAGGATCTTAGGTAGGCCTACCTCATAGTTAGAGATGCCATTATCTCTTGAATGCTCACCTGCAAGCAAACAAACAAACACAAACACAAAAACAAACAACAAAAAAACCCAAACCACGGTACTACTGTAATTTGCACCTTCATAATAATTACATGGATATCTGCAAATTGCTCAACACTTACATGGTTAAACATAATTTTTTCTAAAATATAAAATAGTAGGATAACATGGTTTCTACAACTGGTAAAACATTATCATTTCTTACCTGAAAACCTACAAAAAAAAAAAAAAAATCCCATGGTCAAACAAGAACGAAAATCACTTATGTCAGTATGTGAAGACTGGACGGTCTGTGATGTGATGAAGTTGTATATCATTGCTTACCTGGATACCAGAAATGTCTCCTGTTAATAACCATTAGGTTCACCATGACCTTGGGACATGAACCTGAAAAACACATTATGATATATGTATAAAAGAACACAACTTGTTCTACCAGGACATCTGCAAATAATCTTTATGACTTTCATCATTGTAAAACATCAACTGTACCAGAATCCTTGTAGTACTCCAAAGTCAAGATCACAGTCAGGTGAGACAACAGTTGAAAACAGGACACCTGCAAAATTTCCATGGTCACTACTGTGGCAGGAAACATCATCCTAATTGCCTAGATATGATATTAGTCAACACTCATAGGGATAAACAAAAATTCTCTCTGAAACATAGAAAATGAAAACTCATGGTTTCTATATGGGCAGGGGATCTATATAATTTCCTACCTGAATGCCCCTGAAGAAATCATGATAACAAGTGTTAGGGCCACCGTCATCACTCACCTAGCTATCTGGAGATCGGACGGCCTGTGCTGTGTGGTTTAGGCCCACATCCTCCCTTACCTGCATACCAGCAATGTCCTTGCCCCCATTAATGACCCATGTTAGGCTCATTGTGATCTCTTGATAGGGATCTGAAAAAAATGTTATGAAACATGTTTAAGAACACAACTTTTTCTACCAGGGTACCTGCAAATAACCTTGGTCACTTCATCATTATGAGACATATCAACTCTGGATACTTAACAGTACTACCTGGATACTTACAATACTCCCAGGTCAACACCAATGTCAAAAAATCATCATTTCGTGACTGGACACCTCTAAAAATCATATGGGTAGTACTGTGGTGGGGAAAACCATGATAAATACCTGTATACCTATGATCTCTTAATATGCATAGTGTTAAACATATATTTTATCTAAAATGTAAAAAGTAAAAATTTATAGTCTCTAGAATTGGTAAGGATTCTTCTTACCTGAATCCCTGCAACAAAATCATCGTAACAAGAAGTGTCAGCACATGTTACCACTTACCTAAATATTGGTGGTTTCAGCCTAGCGCATCACTTACCTCAATACCAGCAATGCTGCTCCCCCCATTCATTGCTCTGGATAGGCTCATGTGCTCTCTCTGCATGTCCTGGAAAACATATTGTGGTTTATGTGTTTGGTACATGTCTCATTCTACCTGTGCACCTGTCAATTCCCTTGTCACTTGTATCATGTGGGGCCCCATAAACATTACCTGGACACTTCCAGAACTCTGAGGTTAAACCCTAGTAAGGTTTGCCTTCCTCTCTTGAAGCCATACCTGTAAACACCCCACAGTAATAATGCAGTTAGAACAATATGATAAAGGACCTGGATATTTACTATTTGTCTGCCACTAGGAGTGAGAAACACACTTGACCTCCATAAAAGAAAACAGCAAAAACTACTACTTGCTAGTATTATCAGGGTCCAATTAATGGAACTTACACTTGCCAAAAACAAGGGAAGTAGGAGTCTGGAACAAGAACATCTATAATGAGTTAATATTACACCACGTATATACCTGCGTACTATCCAAGACCTGAGAGGGATACCTGCAAAAATGTATGGTAACACGAGTGGCAGGGCCACCATCATCACTTCTGTGTACGAAGATCACATGACCTGTGCCCTGGTGGAGGCCCACGTCATCACTTACCTCGGTCTCTGATATGTGCACGTCACTACCTACCACTGCTAGGCTCGCAGTGAGGTCTTCATGTGAACCTGAAAAAAAAATTGTGGAAAAAGTGTTTGGTCCATGTCTCATTCTAGTGGGACACCAGCAAATTCCTTGGTCAACTGTATCATTTGGAGATTCATCAATGTTACCTGGGTAATTGCAGAACCCTGAGGTTATACCCTAAGAAGAGATAGCTTCCTCTCTTGAAGGGATACCTGCAAGAATCCCATGGTCAATAATGTGGTGATGGACAATACGATAAATTACCTGGATCTCTGCCTATCCACCACTCTGGGTGAATAAAATACACAACTTCTGAATAAGAATACAGTAAAATCTCATACTTACTAGTACTATTTGGGTCAATTCCTAAACTGTATGCCAAAAACATAGTTAATATAGTCTTAAAAGCCTCATTCACATATGAAAAACAAGCAGCTCTCTAATAAGGTAATGCCACATAGTCTCATACCTGTATACTAGGAAAGGCCTTCACGGGACACTTGCAAAACAACCAGGTGACACTGTGTTAGGGAAACCATACTCACTCACTCAGATATCTGAAGATCAGACGGTCTGTGTTGAGGTAGGACATACTTTATCACTTACTTGGTTACCAGTAAGGTCCTGTTAACGGCCATTGTCAGGTTCACCATGATCTCACGACTGCTGGAACCTGAGGACATGATGGACAAGTGTGTTGAAGGACAAAACTTGTTTTATCTACAAAAATTTAAAAAAAAAATCCTGCAAATAATCTTGATCACTTCTATCACTGCAGGAACCACCAAGACTACTGGGATCCTGGCAGAGTTTAAAGGTAAACACGATTGTTACAGAAATCATCATCTCTTTCCTGACTACCTAGAGAAATCTCGTTGTAAATACCATGGTGTGGAACAGATTAGTAAGTTACCGGGACACCTACCTACCCCTCAATCACTACTAAGGTTAAATATACAGTATATCTAAACTCTAAAATAATAAAGACTAATGCTTACTAGCATTTGTTGGGACAATATCATAACTGAGTAACAGCAAAAGAAAAAAAACCAACATGGTAACACAAATTTAAGAACCCCATTGACTCTAAGATCTAAAGATCAGATGGTCTGTAGGGTGCTTAAGGCACACAGCATCACTTACCTGATACAAGCAGTGTCCCTTTAATGATCATGAGGAGGTTCACCGTGATCTCTTGACAGGAACCTGGAAAACACATTGTGGCAAATATGTCTATAGTCACACCTTCTATACCTGGACCCTGAAAACAACCTTGTTCACTGCCATCACTGCAGAACCCATCAACTCTCCCTGGAACCTTGCAATACTCTTAAGATCTGTGTCGTTGCTACAGACATCATCATCTCTTGATTGCTCTCCTGAAAAATACCAAGGTTATTACCGTTACTCACAGCTCAGTCATAATTATGTGGATATCTGTACACTGCTCAACAATCACATGGTCAAACATAATTTTCTCTAACATGTAAAACTGTAGGATAATATGGTTGCTAGAATTTATAAGGTTTCTATAGCTTCTTACCTGACTACCTGCAAAAAAGTCATGATAACAAGAAATGTGAGGAACATATCATCTACATAAACATCTGAAAGTTAGTCGGGCTGCACTGTAGGCCCACAGCATCACCCACCTCCATACAACAATGTCTGATGTTAACTATCATTGATAGGCTTACTGTAACGTATTGACATGAATCTGAAAAACATACTGTAGTAAATGTCTCATTTTACCTCCACACCTTCAAATTCCCTTGGTCACTTGTATCATTTTGGGATCCATCAATAGTACCTGGATACTTGCTTGCAGAACGCCAAGGTCAAACCCTAAGAAGAGACACCTTCCTCTCTTGAAGGGTACCTGCAATAACCCCTTCGTCAATAACACTGTGAAGGATGATATAGTAAGTTACGTGAATACCTACATACCAATTTTTCATTAGTATCAAATATGTATTATCTAAAGAACAGACAAATCTCACTCTTACTAGTATTACTAGGGACAAATTAATTTCTTAACTATATAATGACAAAAACTAGGTAAATGTAAGAGTCTCAGACACATTCATTTTGTAGATACTGAGATTGGGAATGTCTCTAATGAGTGACTGTCACATCATCTCCTACTTGTACACTAGCAAAGGACTTAAGAGGATGCCTGCAAAAACACATGGTAACCCTGTGTTGAGAGACCCCATCCTCACTTACCTAGGTATGTGAAGATCAAATGATCTGTATTGGGGTAAGACCCACTTTATCACATACCTGCTTACTCTCGAGGTCCAACTCACAACTGTGGTTAGGTTCACTATGACATCATGGTTTCTGGAAACTTTCAAAAACAAGCATTTAGGGGCTGAATGACAAAGTTTGTCTTACTTGTAAGAATCAAAAACGAAACAAAAAAAGGTACCAGCAAATCATTTTATAGTCTCATCATTAAGGGAACCACCAACACTACGTGGATCTTTCAAAACTTCAATGTCAACATCAGTGCTAAGAGACAAACCATCTCCAAGCACTTGTAGAAATCTCCTGGTCAATACTGTGGTGTGGAACAGGAGGGTGACTTAGGGGCATGCCTTCATACCCTTCTCTCATCACTCAGGTTAAGCACACATGATACATAAACTCTAAAAAACATTAGGGCTATACTTGGGACAATATCATTTCTTACCTGAATACCTGCATAAAAACAAACAGAAAAGTTAGGAACACTGTCCATCCTTCCCTACATATCTGAAGATCAGATTGTGTTTAGGGTACTAAAGGCCCACGTCATTACTTAACTAGACACAAGCAAAGTCTTGTTATTGATCCTTAGGATATTTATCATGAATTTTGGTAAGAACTTGACAAACACATTGTAAAAAAGGTCTCTATAGATACACCTTTGCTGCTAGGAGATGGCAAGTGGCCTTGTTCACTACCATCACTGCAGGACCCAGCACCTAACTCTACCTGGATTCCTGCAGTACTCCAATGTCTAGGCCATTGCCAGAAACACCATCATCTCTTCCCTGCTCACCTGCAAAGAGACCCTGGTTACTACTGTGCTGCACAAGTCCATCACCATTATGTGGATACCCACAAGTGGCTCAGTACTCACATGGTTAAAAATAAATTTTCTCAAAAATATAAAACAGTAGGGTAACATGACTGCTAGAATTGATTAAAAACACTATCATTACTTACCTGAAAACCTGAAATAAATCACATAGTAAAACTAGTTTAGCCCATCATTATCACTTAACTAGGTATGTGAATGTCAGTTGGTCTCATGTGGTGAAGGTATACAACATCGCTTATCTGGATACCAGAAATGTCCCCCGTTAACCATTAATTTCATCTTGATCTCTTGATAGGAATCTGAAAAACACAGGATATATGTGTAAAAAAATAGAACTTGTAGCATGACACCTCAAACTAATTACCTTGGACACTTCCTTCATTATGAGAACATCAACTCCATCTGAATATATGCAGTACTCCAAGGTCAAGACCATTAGCAG
>NW_027775247.1:0-292 GCF_054177405.1 Leptonychotes weddellii | reverse complement strand
TCTCATGCACGTACATCCCCCAAATGGTCTCTGCCCTGCAAACGGGAGGTCAAACCTTAGTGCGAGGAAACTGAAGTCTAAGAAAACCTCCTAAGGAGCTTAAATGCCCTGGCCCCGGGGGGAAATTACAACCCCGAATGCCGAGATAACTTGTGAATGAGGTCAGGAGCTGCCATCAGTAGCCACTGAGAAATGACAAAACGGTGGTGGGGAGATGGAACGATCTTCGAGATACACCTGCTCAGAGAGGAAGCATGGGTGCAGAATGCTGTGTCCGTGTGTGCCACCGTTC
>NW_027775246.1:0-292 GCF_054177405.1 Leptonychotes weddellii | reverse complement strand
TCATCTCTGCACCCAACATGGGGCTTGAACTCACAACCCTGAGATCAGGAGTCGCACACTCTACCGACTGAGGCAGCTGGGCACCCCAGGAGTGTTCCGTTTTTGAACTGGCATCTGTCCCCTGGGGAAGAGGCGTCTTCTCAGCCCAGAAACTAGAATTGAGCTAGTGAGCCTGAGATTACTGGGCCATGGCTCAGCTCCCAGGGTCTGAAACCTGATCTGTCACAGTGTCACCAAAGCAGTCCCACCCTGAGCAAACAAGCCAGGAATTGGGGGCTATGGTAGTCAGAAT
>NW_027775245.1:0-292 GCF_054177405.1 Leptonychotes weddellii | reverse complement strand
GCAATTCCCCCCGCCCCTCCTTCTTTCTGCCCCACCATTTGTTGTCACTCACTGTATCTTTTTGTTCACTTGTCCATGTTCCCAACAGGACTGTGGGCTCTTGGAGGGGAAGAGTCTTCTCTTGTCAGTTCCAGGTGCATAATAGGTTCTCAATAACTCTTAGACACTGGATCACCTTGTTCAGTAATTCTCAAACATGCGTGTATGTGAATTACCTGAAGAATGGGTTCGGGGGCGCCTGGGTGGCTCTGTCGGTTAAGCGACCAGCTCTTGATTTGGCTCAGGTCATGAT
>NW_027775244.1:0-292 GCF_054177405.1 Leptonychotes weddellii | reverse complement strand
GAGAAGACATCTGGGTCTCATCACAGGTACAACCAAATCTCCTTGACTGAAAACTCGTACGGGGCTCAACACTCAGTGCGCCATGAAAGGGAACAGGACAAATTCCACACAGGGCTCCAAGGCAGCTGCGGCCACACAGCCGGCCTTGCTCCGTTGCAGGGGGCTGGCCTGAACGCCCTCGGTCCCAGTCACCGTCTGCGGGCGCTATGGACCACCTGTTACCAGCCCAGCACCCGGATGCAGACCATGGACGCAGACCGTGGGGGTCTAGCCGACGGTCTTCAGCTGCTGT
>NW_027775243.1:0-292 GCF_054177405.1 Leptonychotes weddellii | reverse complement strand
CCACCCCCTTCCCGCATCCATCACCTTCTGTTACGTCTTCCTTTCTAAGTTCCTTCTTGTCCATCTCTGTCAAGTCATTCTACCAAATGTATTAGATCGACACATACACTGATCTCAATAGGTTCGGAGTGAGGGGCTATCCAGTGAAGGATGTGAGCTTTCTACATGGATGTGGGGGCACATTATTTTGCATGCTCTTTGGTTCTTGGTTGGGTTGTTTCTATTCAGGTGGCGCTGACAAACAGATGTGTCGTGGACAGTTGAGAGGAGTCTGTCCCTCCAAAGCACTCGT
>NW_027775242.1:0-292 GCF_054177405.1 Leptonychotes weddellii | reverse complement strand
CACGCGCGGTGGGGAAGGGCAAGCCTTGAGCCGTGCGGGCAGCCTTGCACCTGCTCCCGCAAGCGCACCTCCAGCCTGCTCCCACCTTCTCCTCTACACCTACCCCTACCGCAGCCCTCATTCCAGAGCTTGTCCAGTGCCCCCTGGAATCTCTGTTCCTTGGTGAGCAACCCCCCTCAGCTTTAGCCTGGGGGCAGGGAACTTTCCTCTTTGTTCCTGTTTCCTTTGAAGCCGTGCTCTGTCCACTGGTACCACTCATCCCTCTCCACTCCTCCCAGACTCCCAGAGCTGT
>NW_027775241.1:0-292 GCF_054177405.1 Leptonychotes weddellii | reverse complement strand
TACCTCTGAAACAAATAATACATTATATGTTAAAAAAAAAAAAAAGAAGATACTAGGAAGGGAAAAATGAAGGGGGGGAAATCAGAGAGGGACATGAACCATGAGAGACTATGGACTCTGAGAAACAAACTGAGGGTTCTAGAGGGGAGAGGGGTGGGGGGATCAAGCCCCGCATCAGGCTCCTGCTCAGCGAGGAGCCTACTTCTCCCTCTCCCTCTACTTCTGCTTGTGCTCTCTGTCAAATAAATAAATAAATAAAATCTTTAAAAACAAACAAAAAATAACTCTTATT
>NW_027775240.1:0-292 GCF_054177405.1 Leptonychotes weddellii | reverse complement strand
GACTGAGCCACCTAGGCGCCCTCTACAAGTAACTTCTAATACTTCAGAACTAGTTTCTAATTAAGGAGTTACCCAATTACTTTGATTATATTCATACAGTTATGAGATAAGTAAGAGAGTTCAAAAGCAAATATAATTGATTAGCTGGGCCACCCTAACTTTGTTTTTGTCATTATTTAAAATTTAATTGCTGTATTACGTTTCCAGATGTTGATTTTGGACATTTCATCATGCATTTTATTGCCTATGAGCAGTTTCTGTGCATTTATAATATGAGTTTTTTATGTTTCTT
>NW_027775239.1:0-292 GCF_054177405.1 Leptonychotes weddellii | reverse complement strand
TGCCACGTCTACCAACTTTCCAATTCCACCCCAACCACAGACCCCTCCTCTGAGCCCCAGATCTACACATCCATGTCAAGTCCCCCAAACACAGCAGTCCTCCATCCTTTCCCATTTCAGCAAGTAGCACCACCATCAACTGGCTGTAAAAGCCAGAAACCTGGATGCCATTTCTGACAACTCCCTCTCCCCTCCCTCCCGCAGCCTTCACTAAAATATGTTGATTTTTAAAAATTTTTTTAAAGATTTTATTTATTTACTTGACAGAGAGAGAGACAGCGAGAGAGGAAAC
>NW_027775238.1:0-292 GCF_054177405.1 Leptonychotes weddellii | reverse complement strand
TTGCCCACAAAGAGCTGTGGATATGATTAATAATGCATGGCATCCTCAGGGGTCAAATAGGTGGGCAGCCAACAATGGTACTATTTAACATTTAGTTTTATTTTAAGTAAGAATGTGGAAACAACACACTGAGAATTTTTGTCCCAATAGAAAAATCATAACCCTCTGTCCAGTTCACAGATGAGCTAATTTACAGATCCAGAACCCCATTGACTGAACAGGTGGCTGGATCCACAGAAGAAAGGACATCTTGAAACATCTTGAAAAGTATGTAAAATGATCTTTAAGGGGA
>NW_027775237.1:0-3692 GCF_054177405.1 Leptonychotes weddellii | reverse complement strand
CTAGATGTTCTAAGTGTCCAAATTCTGTCTCATTGCCTCATTCAATATTTCTCTGAAGGGAAGCAATAGACATTAGATATAACTTGTTATGTGACCCCAGCTTATTAACTCAACCCCTTTCAGCCTTCACGTCTCCCTTAGTTAGAAGTGCTCAAGCCATAGGTACGTGAAAAAATATCTCAAAATGGGAGTTACATGCTGGAAGATCCCTAGTACTGGCTTTTCCATCAACTGGGTGACCAATTCTCTCTGATGTTCAAGCTGTGAGAGTTAAATTTGAAATGACGGATGTACTATATTAAATATATTAATTAATAAGAACAGAAATTAAACCTTGCAACCTGAAGGGTTTGCTTCCTCTATAAGCTTGACTAGGTCTACAAAAGCTGAAGGTTACTTCTTTAGACCTATGGTCTGGGAGCTAGGGCAAAGTGGAGAGACTGTGGTAGAGCTGGG
Source organism: Leptonychotes weddellii (assembly GCF_054177405.1). NCBI lineage: Eukaryota > Metazoa > Chordata > Mammalia > Carnivora > Phocidae > Leptonychotes > Leptonychotes weddellii. The sequence continues at coordinate 3,236 of NW_027775237.1, read as the reverse complement.
ATGAGACATATTACACCGACTTTTTCCTCCCCTCTAAGTCTGACTACTGGGAAGTCATGTGGTCCTGAGGGCTCATTTTACTTTACCATTCAGGAAAAACCCTTATTACCTTTACCTCTCTATACCACCTTTCCTTCCTTCTTTGAATGCTCCAATCTTTTTGATGTTTACTTACCAGCCGCCACTCCATTTAGCCATTAAACAGTTTTGACCTTGATGACTTGCATATGAATGAGGACAAAGATCCACTTGGCACCTTTGGCCACTTTTGCTTCAGCAAACTGAGTAGGGTGTCCAAGAAGAAACCCTTGCATTAGGAAGACTTCTTCTTCTTCTTCTTCTTTTTTTTTTTTTTAAGATTTTATTTATTTATTTGAGAGAGAGAGAATGAGAGAGAGCACATGAGAGGGGGGAGGGCCAGAGGGAGAAGCAGACTCCCCGCCAAGCAGGGAGCCCGATGTGGGACTCGATCCCGGGACTCCAGGATCATGACCTGAGCCGAAGGCAGTCGCTTAACCAACTGAGCCACCCAGGCGCCCTTCTTCTTTTTTTTTTTTTAATTTTTTTATTGTGCATTAGGATGACTTCTAAGAAGATTCCAATGATCCCCACTTCCCGATATTCAACCCTTGAGCATAGGCACGACTTATTGATTTGCCTCTGACTAATAGAATAAAGGAAAGGTAATGGCATGTCATTTCCGTTATTAGTTTACAAAAGATTGTAACTTTTGTGTTGTTTACAAACTCTCTCCTTGCTTTGATGAAGTAAGCTGCCATGTTGGAGAAGCCCACATGACAGGGAACCAGCCAGCTCTAGCGAATAGCCAGCAAGGTTCTGAGGATCCCAGTCCAACAGGCTTTGAGGAACTGCATCCTGCCAACAACTGTGTGAATGAGTATGGGAGTTGGTCCTTCCCCGGTCAAGCCTTCAGATGAGAACATAGCCTCAGCTGACAGCTTAATTGCGGCCTTGAAGCAGAAAATCCAGGTAGGCCTCGCCTGAATTTCTGACCCACAAAAACTGTGAAATAATAAGTATGTATTTTTTAAGCCACTAAATTGAAGTATCCATTACAAAGCAATAGATAATTAATGCACTCCTAAATTACCGTAACCTTGGTGTAAAATGTTGCATGTTTGCGAAGGCAGGCACCATATAGGAGGACAACGTCCCTGGCAACATCCCTGGAGGTACTGTCTTCATGCTCAAAGACTATCCCGTATACTCTTATGCTGAAATGGTATCATTGGGTTCTAATAAGCCCTGAGTAGCCTCCAGGAGGTGAGGCCTAGGTGACATAGTAAGTCATCCCACCCAACGGATAGTTTGGGAGCAGATGAAAAGAGAGTTTGAACCAAGTTCTAGACTTTAAGGGTTTTTCTCACTTTGTAAATGCCTGAAGGTTTTCAGAGTAAGCTTTTTGTACTTTTTATGAAAAAAAAAAAAAAGTAAATGTTTTAATACAGGACATCTGAGCAGGGTCAAATAAAGGACCCCAGGATAAAACTGAGAAGGCCACTGTCCGGCTTCTTACAAGGGACTGGTGCACTTACAGAAGCCAAAGAGGAAACCAGTAAGAGCTGAACACAGTTCTTCCTTTCCCTAAGCACAAGCCCCAGCCCCAGGCCCAGTGCAACACAGAGAACAGCACTCTCTATTAGAAGAAACATTTATTGAGGAGGATTGATATTCTTTGTTGTGCTGAAGGTTGTTCTCATCAGAGGATATATTGTCATGAAAACTGTGAGGCTTTCTTAACAAGGACGGAATGATTTCTTTAGGGAAATTTTTCTCTGTGGAAGTGCTGGAGAAGCATTTTCTGCTTGAGTAGAAGAGTCAAATCACTAAACACAGTACTTTCACCAGGGTCACTTCTGGTGGCCGAAAGGACCTGGCATACTTGATGCACACAGGTGGGGCTGGGATGAGGCACAGGTTCCCCGGAGGGCAGAGAAGAAGGGGGTTGATTCTGGCTTAATACCTAGTCCTTGAAGGCCACAACTTTTTGGGGATGTCTGACCCTGTGTCTGTTCTGTCTGACACTTCTAAGACGGTTCTGGTCAGCACAGATGGCTTCATGGCTGCAGGACTTGATACTTGCCCGTTTCTTTTGTTGTGGGTCAGAGGGAGCCCAACAGTTGGAGGAATATCTCTTGTCAGGCCCTACCTGGGCCTGTAGTTCCTCCTGCTGCTGGCTCAATGCTGAGGCCTCAGATCCATACGTACATGCCAGCTTCTCTTCTAGGACCTTCCCAGTGGTAGTCATGAGCTTGTGAGCTTCAGGAGGCCCATCACTCACAAAAGTAGTCACACTTTGAACTGGATCTTGGTGCTGCACTAAGGTTGACAGGAAACTGTTCATTCTGTGACAGAGATGGGGAAGCCCTCTCTAATTTTCTGTCCTCAACACGGTAGCTCTCCTTTCTGCCTACAGATGTCCCTACTCCTGAGTCCTCACTTCTACATTTTCTTGCTTTGGAATCCTGAGGTCTCACTTTCCTTTCACTTTTTCTTTGTGGGAAATTCTTAGTCCGGCACTTACAGAAGGCCAGCTTAGAGTCCCAGGACTCCTGCTGCTGCCCCGTGCTAATTCTGCTGTCCTCCAATTGAACATGCAGCACCTGGGACGCTTCCATGTCCCCACTGCAGACACTCTGGGACGGAGTCAGTGAAGCCGTGGAAGTCAAGCTATCTGAAGTAAGGGGCATGTCAGTGGGACATCTTTGAGCCTGGTTATGCTCCTCACGCTCCAATTTAAACTTTAACTCACTCAGAAGCTGTCTTTTCAGCTCTGATAGCTTAGAATCTTGGGGAACCATTATTTTTGGTGAGGGATGTTCAGTGGTCAGGGCAGTTTCTACCTTACTCATACTGACATTTATCATTTTGGAGCTTCCCAACTCACTGGTTGTCAAGGTGTCACAAGACTGGGATTGAAGAGTACAGAGCTCCTCAGTGTCGAATATATCCGTGGACAGGTTGGACATGGCACAATGTTCTAAATTCTTCTCCACCATCACTTTGCCCTGTACCATTTCTACTCTGTTGCTGGAACCCACATTCTCATGCCTTGGCCCATGTCCAGCCGCAGCTTGCCTTGTGGGCACCTCTGGGCCACATGTGTTTTTTGTTACAGTCTCACTGGGTCTGACTTGAGCTCCGATGCTGTGTGTCAGGGGCTGAAAAGTCTGGCTGCTGCACTCAGCTATCTGGATACACTCTGCAGGCTTGTG
>NW_027775236.1:0-292 GCF_054177405.1 Leptonychotes weddellii | reverse complement strand
TTGATCGGTAAACTTGGTCTTGGCTGGATGTTCTTGCTGATCTTCTGGGGGAGGGGCCTGTTGCTGTGGTTCTCAAATATCTTTGCCGGAGGCGGAATTGCCCCGCCCTTGCCAGGGTTCGGGCTAAGTAATCTGCTCGGGTTTGCTCTCCATAGCAGTTTTTTGTACAGCTTTGGAGGACAAGAGTGAAAATGGTGGCGTCCCAATCTCTGCCCCGGAAGCACCAAGAACCCGGGGCCCCACTCCTCAGTGAGCCCCCAGAGAAAAGGAGTCAATCACTCCCGTCTCCCCA
>NW_027775235.1:0-292 GCF_054177405.1 Leptonychotes weddellii | reverse complement strand
TCCTGCTCTCTGTCTCTCATTCTCTCTCTCTCAAATAAATAAATAAAATCTTTAAAAAAAAAAAAATACAGATGAATTTTCTCTTAAACAGCATTGTATTTTTAATTATTGTTTTTACTACATTTAGACATAGCACACTTCTTGTATCAAGAAATGGATAAAACTCCTTAATTTACATATTTCTAACTTCATTCAATTTAATCAATCTCCAACTCTGAGCAAGGGGCTGTGTAGGATTTTAACATGTCGATCATGTTTTGTGAAAGAGGTTAAGATCTGTATGCACATTTTT
>NW_027775234.1:0-292 GCF_054177405.1 Leptonychotes weddellii | reverse complement strand
CACAATATACCTAAAATGTAGGGAGGAGAGGAATAAAGAATGGATTAAAACTTAAGTGACCAGCAAGTTAACATAGACTGCTATATCCAGAAGATGTTATATACAAACCAAATGGTATCCAGAAACCAAAAAACAGTAATAGACATACAAAAAATAAAAAGAAAGGAATACAAGTATATCACTTAAAAAAGCCAAGTCACCATGAGAGAAGAGGACAAGAGAAGAAAGGAATGAAGAAAAACTACAATAACAAATATAAAACAAGTAACAAAATGGCAATAAATACATACAT
>NW_027775233.1:0-292 GCF_054177405.1 Leptonychotes weddellii | reverse complement strand
TTCTGCATGGAGCACTGGGTGTTATGCACAAACAATGAATCATGGAACACTTCATCTAAAACTAATGATGTAATGTATGGGGATTAACATAAGAATAAAAAAAAAAGAAAAGAACCCTAGATCTGCAGAAATTCAGGCAAATTTTTAATTATTTAATTAAAAGGATAAAAATAAAACCCTATAAGCACCCAGAGAAAATAAGGTAGTTAGCTCCAAAGACCTAATTAACTAACAAAGCATCAAAATACTCCAGTGAACAAATTAGAAATTCCAGAAAAGGGATAGGAATAGA
>NW_027775232.1:0-292 GCF_054177405.1 Leptonychotes weddellii | reverse complement strand
TCCAGAACAACATGAGATTCCTGATGTGGCCAGGAGAGTAGCCCTCCCCTCCACCACTTGGGGCCATGCTTTGTAACCTGAGCTTCTGTCCATGGTCTGAATGATTCCACCAGCTCCTGACATGTATCCCCCCCCACCCCAACCACAGCACTCACCGGCTCCTTGGGTTGGGTGGGGACATCGTCTCCTCCATCTATCTTATCTTCTTTTCCCATGCATTAGACTAGAGGCAAACATGGCAGTAATGTGTGTTTGGGGAAGAGGACGGAAGGGGGGTGATTTATTGGAAGTA
>NW_027775231.1:0-292 GCF_054177405.1 Leptonychotes weddellii | reverse complement strand
TGTGTCTTCTTCAATTTCTTTCATGAGTGTTCTGTAGTTCCTAGAGTACAGATCCTTCAGCTCTTTGGTTAAGTTTATTCTGAGGTATCTTACGGTTTTTGGTGCTACAAAATAAATATACATGAATTCAAACTGATATAAATAAATGTTTGGCTTAATAAAAATTGGGTGACAAGAGACAAACTTTCTTTATCAAACAGAGAGAGAGACAGCACAAGCAGGGGGAGCAGCAGAGGAAGAAGGAGAAGCAGGCCCTCCATGGAGCAGGGAGCCCAATGGGGGACTTGATCCC
>NW_027775230.1:0-292 GCF_054177405.1 Leptonychotes weddellii | reverse complement strand
ATTTATGTGTATGAGTTTTTCTTCACATATGTAATTTTATTATGAAAATTTTCAAACATGGTGAAAATTGAAAATACTTTTATAGTACCCCAAATCCACATTAACATATTCCATTCTTAACATTTTACTACATCTGCTTTCTTATTTATCTTTTCATCTATCTATAATTCAAACCTTATTATTTTATATATTTAAAAAAATTGTGTAGACATCAGTACACTTTTCCCTAAATACCTTGACATATATACAATCACCTAAAGTTTAATATTCATTTATAATTTTTGTTGTTTTT
>NW_027775229.1:0-292 GCF_054177405.1 Leptonychotes weddellii | reverse complement strand
GCAATTCCCCCCGCCCCTCCTTCTTTCTGCCCCACCATTTGTTGTCACTCACTGTATCTTTTTGTTCACTTGTCCATGTTCCCAACAGGACTTTGGGCTCTTGGAGGGGAAGAGTCTTCTCTTGTCAGTTCCAGGTGCATAATAGGTTCTCAATAACTCTTAGACACTGGATCACCTTGTTCAGTAATTCTCAAACATGCGTGTATGTGAATTACCTGAAGAATGGGTTCGGGGGCGCCTGGGTGGCTCTGTCGGTTAAGCGACCAGCTCTTGATTTGGCTCAGGTCATGAT
>NW_027775228.1:0-292 GCF_054177405.1 Leptonychotes weddellii | reverse complement strand
TCTAAGATCAAGAACAAGACAAGGATGCCCACTCTCCCTACTCTTATTCAATATAGTACTGGAATTCCCAGCTAGAACAATTAGGTAAGACCAAAAAAAAAAAAAAGGCATCCAAATCAAAAAAGAAGTAAAATTATCACTATTTGCAGATGAAATGATTTTATATATAGAAAATCTCAAAGACTCAACCAAAAAAAACAGTCAGCACTAATTAATAATTTCAGTAAAGTTGCAGGATATACTGTACATTAAGAATGAAACATCTGAAAGAGAAAGAGAGCTATTCCATCTT
>NW_027775227.1:0-292 GCF_054177405.1 Leptonychotes weddellii | reverse complement strand
AGCCCTGTGGCTTTCCTCACTTTCCTGTTTCACTTCCCTTAGGTTCCTCACCTGAGCACCCTGAGATCACCTCCCAAATAAATTGCCTGCCCGCAAGTCCTCGTGTCTGGGTCTCCTCTGATGGGAACACAAACTGACCCAGTGACCTACGTCCAGCTTCCTGACCAAGAAGGAAAGGCAACCAAGTAGAGTAGAAGACATTTGGTGAAAGCGGCAAGAGGAAAAGACTGGAAAAGCCTGAAGAGTTTCTTCCATACTGAGGCCATGAGGGGCTAGCCCATCCTACATTCTT
>NW_027775226.1:0-3692 GCF_054177405.1 Leptonychotes weddellii | reverse complement strand
AAGAAGAAGAAGAAGAAGGTAGCGGGAGGGGAAGAATGAAGCGGGGGAAATCGGAGGGGTAGGCGAACCATGAGAGACGATGGACTCTGAAAAACAAACAGGGTTCTAGAGGGGAGGGGGGTGGGAGGATGGGTTAGCCTGGTGGTGGGTATTGAGGAGGGTACATTCTGCATGGAGCACTAGGTGTTATGCACAAACAATGAATCATGGAACACTTCATCTAAAACTAATGATGTAATGTATGGGGATTAACATAAGAATAAAAAAAAAGAAATATAAGAAAAAAAATCATGAAATTAATGATATAATATTATTTAAGTTTTGCTAATTTTCCCAATTCTGTCCTTTGTAGTAAAATCAATTCTGGATCAAGTGTTTTGTTGCTTCTTAGCTTCTTTTAATCTAGAACAGAGCAAACAGAACTTACTGTGGCAATAGAATTGTTCTGTGTCCTCACTATCCAGTAGAGAAGCCTCTAGCCATGTACAGCTATTGAACACTTGAAATGCAGGTAGTATGACGGAGAAATTGGATTTTTAAATTTAAATTTTAAATTTAAATACCCACATGTAACTGGTGGCTTCTGGATTCAAAAGTGAAAATTTCTAGAACAATTCCTCAGTCTTTTTTTGTCTTTTAGGTTCTTGGTATTTTTGATTAGTAAGACCAGTTATTTCAGGTCCCTTAATTTGGGCTTTTTAAATGTTTCTTCATGACTGAGATTTAATTATGAATTTGGGGCAGTAAAACTTCAGAAGTGATGCTGTGTTTTCAGTGCATATCAGCAGGCCAAAGACGTTGATTTGTTTCATTACCTGTGATGTTAATTTTGATTACTTAGTTGACATGGCTTCTTGCCAGATTGCTCCACTATTATGTAAATAGATTTCCCTTTATAATTAAAAAGTATCTTGTGGAGAGATATTTTCAGACTATGTAAATATCCTTTCACTCATCAAACTTTCACACATTATTTTAGCATTTATTAATGATTCTTGTCTGAGTCAAATATTATCATGATTAAAAAAAAAATACTTTCCCCAAAGTATCTAATTATCATCTGCTTAAAGGATGAGTCCAATACAAGTTATTCCAACTTCACCAAAACCGGAACTCCGGATTACCATTTTAAACATGAATTCTCTTGGTTTAAAATGATTCCTGGAGGGCGCCTGGGTGGCTCAGTTGGTTAAGCGACTGCCTTCAGCTCAGGTCATGATCCCAGGGTCCTGGGATCGAGCCCCGCATCGGGCTCCCTGCTCCGTGGGGAGCCTGCTTCTCTCTCTCCCACTCCCCCTGCTTGTGTTCCCTCTCTCGCTGTGTCTCTCTCTGTCAAATAAATAAATAAAATCTTTAAAAAAAAAATGATTCCTGGAGAAGGAGATCAAATAGAATTGGTAAAATGGGAATATACATTAACATACATAAATGGAACTTATAAGAGGAGTCAAAGCTAAGTTGGTAGTGCTATTAAAATAAGCAAAATAGTTTCATTTTACTATAATGTGTCTTTATCATTATTTATAGTCAATCGACATTGAATACTCCCTGTGCACTTGCCATTTTGGTATATAAGTGTCTTACACATGATTATCTTATTTAATTCTTATAATCCTAATAAGGTAAATGCTGTTATAACCATTTGACAAGTGAGAAGTCTGTTGCTTAAAGAATTGGTAATGTCTTGGATTATACATCTAAGTGGTAGAATCAATATATGGAATTTAGGTCTCTCTGTCAATGTAAGCATGTGAATGTAACTCATAGCAGGTTTTATTGAGAATTTTTCACTTTCTTTTAAAACTTAGCACTGGAAGTACAAGTGTTATATTATTAAAGTATCCAGTTAGTTGGTTCCAGGTCACCAAGCAAGCATTGGCATTCCATCTGTGGGGATAGCATATTCAAAGATAGGACTTGAGTGTTATTGTTATGATAAAAGAAGCCACAAGGATAGATACATCTAAAGGAAAGGACCAGAAAATACAAAGACTTAAGTCTTTCCATATAAGTTTGCATATAAGCTCAAGCAGAACCTTCCCTTGAAAGATGAATTTTGTAAAACATAATGAGATCCCTGGCTTCTGCATTGGGCCAGGTCATGCATATCAAGGAGCACAAGACTACTTTCTGCCCTTGCCACTCCTTAGAAATTTGCTTCTATAATTAGTTCAAGGCATTAATGCTGTCTGGATTATTAAGGTAATCGAAGAAGGGAAAACATATTTACCATAGATTTCCGAAGACTTAGTCAATCCCTAATTTTATTCAAGAGTGAATTACATAGTTGTAGGGTTATAAATACAATAAATTATAGATCTTACCACTAAGAAATTTTTCAGCTCAGCGGAGATGATACAGAAACATGAAACATGCTCACTGATGTTAAAGAACCAAGGTTAACAAGGTAAAAGTTATCACCCAGCAATGTACAGTAAGCTGAATGTATTATATAAGCAGGGAGAGAGAGAAATGAAGAGGAGGCAGGTGCAGTGTGGCCTATGGTAGTCTGGGAAGTCTTCACAATAGAAATGGCACTACGATGTTGAATAGTTTATCATTAGCAGTCATCATTACACCTAAAACATCGATAAGATGAGGTATAATGTGTATGTATTCCAGAAAGGTAGGTTGCCATACATCCCCCTTTTTTTCCCCAGTCAAGAAAACACACAATGAATTGCAAGAAAATGGAAGTTATTTTTAGAAAGATAAACTTGAAAAGCTCTATTGTATTAAAAAGGGAGGTCATCTATATACTTAAGCATTTTACTCTTTTTAGTGACCATTGACTTGTGATATACCTTACATTTCCTCTATGGGTCTCAACATTATGGTCAAGAATAGGTGGTCTGGGACACCTGGGTGGCTCAGTAGGTTAAGCAGTTGCCTTTGGCTCAGGTCGTGATCCCAGGGTCCTGGGATTGAATCCCGCATTGGGCTCCCTGCTCAGTGGGAAGCTTGCTTCTCCCTCTGCCTGCTGCTCCCCCTGCTTGTGCTCTCTCCCCCTTTCTCTGACAAATAAATAAAATCTTAACCAACTGAGCCACCCAGGTGCCCCAATAAATAAAATCTTAAAAAAAAAAAAAAAAGAATAGGTGGCCTGATAGCCTGTAATAATTCTTCCACTTTGAAGAGGCCTTAGGTCCTTGGTCAAACATTGCTTAGGTGATTGACTAGATGAAGTACTATGGGAAGTAGCCTATGTAGAGAATAATTGAGATAGGCTTTGCTCTTACCTTTGCAGAATTGAGTATTTATTAACTCACGAAGTCATTTAGGAAGGTTTCCTGGTAGCAAAATGAAAACTAGAAATCAGCATCAAGAAGGGCAACAAAAAGTTGCTGTCAGAATTCTGGAAGTCACTCTCGGTGGAGAGGACCTGTAGAGCTAGAATCATAGCTCAGTGGAAGGAGGGATAAGAGGCAAGTTCGTTTTCTCTGTCCAACATGCTAAAGTATGATACAATATGCTCTTGAACAAAAGGCTCATCTGGGGCGCCTGGGTGGCTCAGTTGGTTAAGCGACTGCCTTCGGCTCAGGTCATGATCCTGGAGTCCCGGGATCGAGTCCCGCATCGGGCTCCCTGCTCGGCAGGGAGTCTGCTTCTCCCTCTGACCCTCCCCCCCTCTCATGTACTCGCTCTCTCTCATTCTCTCTCTCTCAAATAAATAAATAAAATCTTTAAAAAAA
>NW_027775225.1:0-292 GCF_054177405.1 Leptonychotes weddellii | reverse complement strand
CTGGGTGGCTCAGTCGTTAAGCGTCTGCCTTCTGCTCAGGTCGTGATCCCAGGGTCCTGGGATCGATCCCCACATCGGGCTCCCTGCTCGGTGGGGAGCCTGCTTCTCCCTCTCCCACTCCCCCTGCTTGTGTTCCCTCTCTCACTGTCTCTCTCTCTCTCTTGAATAAATAAATAAATAAAAATCTTAAAAAAAAAAAAAACTGAAGACATAGCAATAGCAACTATCTAAAATGAAATACCAACAGAAAAAAATAGTTGGAAAAAGACACATCAAGCAATTTAACACAAGT
>NW_027775224.1:0-292 GCF_054177405.1 Leptonychotes weddellii | reverse complement strand
GAGCATAGCTTCCACAGTGATCTCTGCCCCATGCCTTACCTTCCTGGTTCTTGTTCTCCCAATTCCAGGACCACCCACTGGAACAGAACTACCGATATTTTCAGAGAATTAGGTCAGTCTAGTTAAGGATAACTCAACTGAGCAGCAAACCCTCTGAATACATGCTACTGAGAGTACCTCAATTCAACCCACACCTACGGAGTCCCTGCTGTATACCTGGCATCATGTTACCTCCTAGGGACAAAAAGATGAAAAAGATGTAGGCCCTGTCCTTAAAGGTCTAGAAAGCTGG
>NW_027775223.1:0-292 GCF_054177405.1 Leptonychotes weddellii | reverse complement strand
GAGAAGACATCTGGGTCTCATCACAGGTACAACCAAATCTCCTTGACTGAAAACTCGTACGGGGCTCAACACTCAGTGCGCCATGAAAGGGACCAGGACAAATTCCACACAGGGCTCCAAGGCAGCTGCGGCCACACAGCCGGCCTTGCTCCGTTGCAGGGGGCTGGCCTGAACGCCCTCGGTCCCAGTCACCGTCTGCGGGCGCTATGGACCACCTGTTACCAGCCCAGCACCCGGATGCAGACCATGGACGCAGACCGTGGGGGTCTAGCCGACGGTCTTCAGCTGCTGT
>NW_027775222.1:0-292 GCF_054177405.1 Leptonychotes weddellii | reverse complement strand
GGGGGGGGCGGTGTTCATGGTTGCTTTGTAAGCCCTGCTCCTTTCTTACCAGAGATGCTTTTAAGTTGCCGGCCACTATTCCCATACCAAGGATTGGATTTATTTTTTAATCTTGTTTTTCATTTTTGCTTTTGTTTATTTTGCTTGTCCAGACATGTTCATCAAGTTACACACACACAAAAAGGTATTCAGAGATACACACACACAAAAGGTAAATTCAAGAGTCTCTGGAAAAGGAAGGGAAGGGTATAGGTAGCAAAGTGGAATGAAGGACAAATGGAAAAAGAGGGAG
>NW_027775221.1:0-292 GCF_054177405.1 Leptonychotes weddellii | reverse complement strand
GTTCCTCATCCTCTGTGACTCCTAGGATGCTTGTCAACATCTTAGACAAAAGTCAAATGATATCCCTCTTTGAATGCATGGCCCAATTTTATATTTTTGGTTCCAGTGCCACCACAGAGTGTTTCCTCCTGGTAGTGATGGCCTCTGACCACTATGTAGCCATATGCAACCCCTTGCTTTATCCAGGGGTGATGTCCAACAGGCTCTGTACTTGGTTGATAAGTTTGTCTTATGTAATTGGTTTTCTGCATCCCACAATTCATGTAGGATTATTATTTAGATTAACCTTCTG
>NW_027775220.1:0-292 GCF_054177405.1 Leptonychotes weddellii | reverse complement strand
TGTTTCTTCCCCTTGGGGAGCACCCTACTCCATCCAAACACCGGCCTGGTTAAACTCACACGTTCAGAGGCACATACACATGGGTGCACACGTGAGCAAGGAGACGTGTGCAAGTTCACACACAAGCAGAGCCCAGGAATGCCTAGCTATCTGTGCACACACACAGATGCACAACTGTCCGGGGAGAGGCAGGACCCCCGTCCTACTCACATATTGTGGTGAACAAGTCACTCTCGGGGAAGGACAGAAGCGCGTATCTCCACGGGGACAAAATGACTTCAACCTGCTTGCA
>NW_027775219.1:0-292 GCF_054177405.1 Leptonychotes weddellii | reverse complement strand
ACAAAAAGGCATAAGGCAACTTTGAAGAATGATGGAAATATTCTATCTATCTAGATTGAAATGGTGGTTATGTGACTGTAGATGTTTATCCAGAACTCACGGAACTATACCCACTAAAAAATCTACATTGCGTGTAAATTTACCTTAATAAGCCTAATCAAAGACTTAGCATCACCAATAATGGCGGAAAAAGACATGTGCTTCCTGATGTCAAGTATGGGAAGTATCAACTCTGCGATATTCTTGCTAAAAATACCCTCTTCAGACCATTCCCTACCACGCCATTCCTCTT
>NW_027775218.1:0-292 GCF_054177405.1 Leptonychotes weddellii | reverse complement strand
TGGCCGGGGAGGCGACTGGGGGACAGAGAGGTCTTCCTGATGGGCTCCTGCGGGCAGACGCCCCTCCGACGGTAGCACCCAGGCCAGGAAAAACATCTCAGTGGGTGTGGCCTCTCCCCAGAGTCTGGGAACCGGCATTCCAGAGCAGACGTGAGGCTGGGATTGGCCATCTCCAGGGAAGCTGAAGGCAAGCACGAGTCCCCAGGGCCCCGAGGCCATGGTGTGGAGGGGAAGGTGCTGGGTGACTGCACGTGGCTTTGCCATCTCTGGTCTGTGCCACTGAAGACTTGGG
>NW_027775217.1:0-292 GCF_054177405.1 Leptonychotes weddellii | reverse complement strand
GTTATATGCAAACAATGAATCATGGAACACTACATCAAAAACTAATGATGTAATATATAGTGATTAACATAATAAAATAAAATAAAATAAAATTCTCTCTCCCTCTCCCTCTGCACCACCCCCCACGCCGCTGCTCGCATGCACATGTTCTCTCTCTTAAAAAAAATTAAATACTGAACACATACAAAAATACTATGTGAGAAATATGTAAGGTACAAAGAACTATTCTGTTTTGTATCCACAACCACTTAATTAAGAAACACAACTTTACCATTATCTTTAAGTCCTCTGT
>NW_027775216.1:0-292 GCF_054177405.1 Leptonychotes weddellii | reverse complement strand
TGTGGTTCCCACTGGCTTGAAGTGTTAGAGTGTATCAGCAAAGACAACAGATGAAATAAGGGAAAAAATCCATTTTCTGAGTGTGTGTGTGTGTGTAATGCTTACTGTGTTGTCCTAGGGAAGAGCACTAGGAGATGTTCAAGAAGGAAATGGTGAAATGTAAATACCTTTTATCTGTTCTATTTGAGGGTGAGGTTTTTCTTGAGGAATGGTTAAAATGACTTGTCCTAATGTTGCAGGTATGTTCTTTTTTTTTAATTTGCTTTTTTTTTTTAATTCTTATGTTAATCCC
>NW_027775215.1:0-3692 GCF_054177405.1 Leptonychotes weddellii | reverse complement strand
AATGAAATAAAAATATATATTCGTGTATATTCACATAGCATTCCTGCTCCATTGCTCCCAAAAGACAACGTGATATCATAACTGCTCAAAGAGGAAGGACAGACATTATGTCACACATCAACCCACCTACATCCTTTGAAGATTGTTTTTAGAACAGAAATAAACTCTATGCATACCTTATGGCATGAAGCTGATGTTTTTAAAGATAAAGGCATTCTCCAAAAATACTGACTTACTTCATCCAGAATATTCATTTTCAGCACTACAAGATCATGAAGGAAGAATGAAACATTGAGAAATATATAAATTTCTCTCTTAGAGGTGAAGGTTTGAAAAACATGGCCAACAGACACATGAAAAGATGCTCAGCATCACTTGACATCAGGGAAATCCAAATCAAAACCGCAATGAGATACCACCGCACACCAGTCAGAATGGCTAAAATTAACAACTCAGGAAACAACAGATGTTGGGGAGGATGTGGAAAAAAGGGGAACCCTCCTACACTGTTGGTGGGAATGCAAGCTGGTGCAGCCACTCTGGAAAACAGTATGGAGGTTCCTCAAAAAGTTGAAAATAGAGCTACCTACGACCCAGCAATTGCACTACTAGGTATTTATCCAAAGATACAAATGTAGTGATCCGAAGGGGTACATGAACCCTAATTTATATAGCAGCAATGTCCACAATAGCTAAACTATGGAAAGAACACAGATGTCCATTGACAGATGAATGGATAAAGAAGATATGAGATAGATATATACATATATATCTGTATACACACACACACAATGGAATATTACTCAGCTATCAAAAATGAAATGTTGCAATTTGCAAGGATGTGGATAGAAATCGAGGGTTTTACACTAAGTGAAATAAATCAGTCAGAGAAAGATAAATATCATATGATTTCACTCATGTGTAATTTAAGAAACAAAATGGATGAACATAGGGGAAAGGAAGGAAAAATAAACTAAGATGAAAATTGAGAAAGAGGCAAACGATAAGAGACTCTTAACTCTAGGAAACAAACTGAAGGTTGCTGGAGGGGGGTGGATGGGGGATGGGATAACTGGGTGATGAGCATTAAGGAGGACACTTGATGTGATGAGCACTGGGTGTTATATGCAACTGATGAATCACTAAATTCTACCCCTGAAACTAATAAAAAAAAGAATAAATGTTAATTGGTTAAATAGGAAAAAAAAAGATACATGATCTCTTGAATTACCTTGTAGATACCCAGCAATAGTAAAAAATAAAATGTAGTCTTCCGCCATGTAATCTCGCTATGCCTGAGATTAAAAAACAAACAAAAGACCTCAAAAAAAAAAAAAAAGAAAAGAAAAACATAGTGATTTGGTCTGCTTGTATCATTAGTTTTGAAGAGTTGCTAATCTTTTAAATACTACCCATGTGGCCGCCCTTGCATTCACTAACTTGTTCTCCAGGAAAGAGGTCAAATCCACTTCTATTAGGGAGCATTAATCTGTCAAGGTGCTAAATGAGAAGCCTAAAGCAGTGAACATTCATTCTGCTCAAACAACAGAAGGCAAAACGTGCCCTCAAACTTGAGCACCGGGTGAGGCACGGCTTCCAAGAAGCCAAAGGGAAAAAAAGAAGTCCTAAATCAGCCTGACACTGGAGAGTTGGCTTCAGGATCCAACCTCTATTGGTTTTCACATCAACGCTTTACTTTTGTTTGTTTGTTTGTTTGTTTGTTTTTAAAGATTTTATTTATTTATTTGACAGAGAGAGACACAGCGAGAGAGGGAACATAAGCAGGGGGAGTGGGAGAGGGAGAAGCAGGCTTCCTGCCGAGCAGGGAGCCCGATGCGGGGCTCGATCCCAGGACCCTGGGACCATGACCTGAGCCGAAGGCAGATGCTTAACGACTGAGCCACCCAGGCGCCCCAAAACTTTACTTTTGAATGGGTCTGTGATAAAAGCATGGCCCCTGCACCAGCTGCTTTGTTGAAAGCAAAGTATTCGGCACTTAATTAATTAATACTGTTAGCATTATGGTGACTATTTAGAATCATCTTAGATAAACTCATCGGAGCAGCCCAAAAAAGCCCACAATGATAAGAATAATATTTGAAGCTCATTTGAATAAATGCGCTGACAGACGGACTGAATTCTGAGTCACCTCGGAATAGAGTGAACCCCAATCTCTTCTGCAACACTGGTGCTCAAAGTGTGGTCCGTGGACCACCTGCCAATTTGCAAAATGTTCATTCCTCATCCAGGATGAGGGAAGTACACCAAGGAGAAGGGTCCGGAAACTTTTACAGCAATGTGACATCACTCTGATATCAAATGAGTACTCAGTGTACCCGTTCCTCCGAACAGGGTACAGACCAGCTCAGATGTCACATCGTGAGCCAGGGTGGTCATGCACTGGTAGGGCCACCTCATAATGTCTGACATTTTAAAGTTAGTGTGTCAACTATAAGCCAAAAATGTATTTAAAAATGAGGGGAAAAAGTAAGCATATAGTTATTTTTATAACTTGCGATTTTTACATCTTTAAGTTGTATCATTCTTTCTAAATGTATAGCTTAACACTGCAGCTAAATAAGGAAAATAAAATATGTATTATCTATTTACAACCCTAATTTACTGATGGTCTCTTTTTGGTCAAGAGAAGACATGTCTTTTCCGAATGTGGCAATCCCAGTAAACCAAACAGTGACAAAGGAGCTGCTTTTGAAGAAATTAAGACAAAAAAATGTTATTTGTTTTACTTGGAAGTATGATCCCTCCTACAACTGAACTGAACTCCGCTTTGTAGCAGTAATTGATGGCGAAGGGCCACAAACACTGTATGTCATTGGAAAAGATACATTGGCAAGTGAAACAATGAAACAACGAAAGTGTAAGCAGTATTTTACACACAAAATGGTTTCTAAAAGCTCAAAAAAAATATTTGCAAGAAATCGCATTCTCTGAAAAGCAAGAGAAGCAGATGTCCAAATTTCATACTAAAAAAACCAAAAAACAAACAAACAAACAAAAACCATTGGTTTTGTTTTTGAACGCTCCTTATGAAGCAGTACAAAGGACATAAAATCGCCCAGACATTAATGTAACAGTGTGTCCAGTAAGTCTGCTTAGAAATGCTGGGTCAATCTCTGACCCAAAAAAGGGTCGATCGAGTACCACTTCCCAATAACAAGACAACGGTGTTCTCCAGCATGAGCGGCTTGCAGAGCCTCAGTGCGGGAGCCGAGCCTGAAGCACCTGCCCCGCTAGGGGGCGTGCACCTGAACACACTCAGCAAACTGCTTCGGTGCTTGAGAAAGTCCCACCACAAGGAAAACAATGTCCGCTCCGCAACACATCTGGTCACATAGCACAGGGAAGCTAATGCACTGCATTCAATATTCCTATCTTTATTTTTTTTTTAAAGATTGATTTATTTATTTGAGAGAGAGAGCACGAGCAGCGGGAGAGGTAGAGGGAGAGAATCTTTAAGCAGACTCCCCGCTGAGGGCGCCTGGGTGGCTCAGTTGGTTAAGCGACTGCCTTCGGCTCAGGTCATGATCCTGGAGTCCCGGGATCGAGTCCCGCATCGGGCTCCCTGCTCGGCGGGGAGTCTGCTTCTCCCTCTGACCCTCCCCCCTCTCATGTGCTCTCTCTCATTTTCTCTCTCTCTCAAATAGATAAATAAAATCTTTAAAAAAAAAAAA